>NW_005871230.1:292721-325942 GCF_000147115.1 Myotis lucifugus | reverse complement strand
GGTACAGAGGCTGGCTCTTACCAGTACTCTTTCAAACATGCCATTTGCCTTGATCACTTGTTATTTTCAGGAAAGAAAAAAAGAGTCTTGTCTCTGGGACTTTGCCACACCAAAAATGGTTCCCAAATTTTAAAATACTCTTAAGTGTCACAATCTTCCACAAGTGTCCAAAAGGCAGAAAAAAAAACAAAACCAAAAGCACACCGCTGCTTGTGTTTTTCAGGGCCTCTTGTTTTATTTCGGATTCAATTTTTCTTATTTGTTTTACAGTCATGATCACAGGCAGAATGCTGTAGCTATGGCGATGCTTGCAGAATCCGTGTGTCGGGCTCTGGGCAGCAGCGCCCTGGGCGCATCTCAAGCTGCAGGGCAAGGAGGGAGATGACATCAAAGAACCTGAAGACTGGGCACATTTACTTTTCTGATTCAAATTACTTTGTTTGGAAGCGAGTAAACACCATTACCTTAACAACTGAGCTGGGAGGCTTTGAGGGCTTAACAGGACATTGTTTTCCTAGGGAGAGGTGGGGGCTGCTGAGGATCCAGAGGGGCCTGCGGAACCAGGTGGCTTTGTTTGTTTTCACTTTCTTCTGAGAAATGCGGTGGAGTAGTTACAGACCATTTGATTGAGTTTCTTGTAAAAGTATCTGTTGATTTTCCTCCCTTAAAATGGAATTAATGGCCATTATGAAATAATTAGAGAGGCAAAAGAGAAAACCTACCAAGTTCTGTCACCAAGTCTCTTCCTAAATTTGTCCCTCCAGCCAACTATGTCCCTACATAGATTTTTACGTCCATTCATAAACTCCACACCTCAAACAACAGCATGTTGTACATTGCTTCATTGTTTGTTTGTTTTTTACTTAGTACATTCTGGAGGCCTTTCACTCTCAGTCCCTATAGAACCGTTTCATTCTTTTTATTGGTAGCATAATATTTCATTATATGGACGTTCCCTAGTATATTTAACATGTCCTCAGTTGATAGATATTTAGGTAGTTTCTAATCTCTTGCTATTACCAACAGTGTGGCAATTCATACCACACTATATACCTGTAGTTGTGGGATTTTGCAACTGTGAGAGTGTGCCTGGAGGATAAATAACTTAGAATTGGAATTGCTGGGTTGGGAGGTATGAGCATTGGTGGTTTTCATGGAAATTGTATTGCCTTGCTTTCCATAAAGATTATACCAATTCATTCCCCCACCAGCCCTATGAGTGTGTGCCTGTTTCCTCATATCCTTGATAACACAGTGTGATAGCAGACTTCTGGATCTTGACCATCTGGAAGGTGAAAATAGTGCCTCAGTATCCTATATAATAAAAACCTAATATGCTAAGTGTCTGGTCATCCGTTCAACCAACCAAAGCGTAATATGCTAATGATATGCTAAGGCCGCTCAACCGCTCACTATGACATGCACTGATCACCAGGGGGCAGATGCTCCAACAAAGGTTAGCTTGCTGATGGGGTCTGGCCAATTGGGACTGAGGAAGATGGGTCAGACATGCCGTGGAGCCCTCCTGCGGTCCCTCCTTGGCTGGCCAACCTCCTGCATCCCTCCCTGGCCCCAATCGTGCACCAGTGGGGTCTCTTGGCCTGGCCTGCTCCCTCTCACAATCTGGGACCCCTCGGGGGATGTCGGAGAGCTGGTTTTGGCCCGATCCCACCAGGCCGAGGGACTCCCCTGATGCACGAATTCGTGCACTGGGCCTCTAGTAGTTTAATAATGTGTACTTCTCTTATAAGTAAGTATGAACATCTTTGCCTAACTTGAAAGAACTCTTTGTATTTCTTATTCTGTGAACTGTATGTTTATATCCTTTGCCCATTTTTCTATTGTTATTTTTTCTTATTGATTTGTTATAAATCTTTACATACTAATGATGCTAGTCTTTTTTTCCTGAAATATGAATCACAAATATATTTACCAGTTTGCTCTTTGTGGGTTTTTTTTTTATTTAGTCACCCTCCACTACCATGCAGAATATTTTTATGTAATCAGATATCCAGATCTTTATCTTTTCTGACTTGAGGGTTCTATATTAAACTTAAAGAGGCTCTTCCCAAAATAGGTATTTGTTAAATCCTTCCATGTTTTTATCTATTTGCCTACGAATTTATATTTGATATATCTGGAATTTATCTTGGTGGAAGGTATAAGGTAAAAAACTAGGTTTACTGGTATTTTCCAAATTGCCATCTGCTTGCCTCAACACCATTTTTCATTCTTTTTTTTTTCTTTATGTTTGTTAATCCTCACCCAAGAATATTTTTCCATTGATTTTTAGAGAGAGTGGAAGGGAGAGGGAGAGACAGAGAGACACATCGATTGGTTACCTCCCACAGGTGCTCCCACCAGGGCTGGAAATTGAGGTTGCAACCAAGATATGTGCCCTTGATGGGAATCAAACCCATGACCCTTTGATCCACGGGCCAATGCTCTATCTACTGAGCCAAATCAGTTAGGGCTCAACACCATTTTTTGTTGAATAACACATCTTTTCATTAACGCTTTGAAAAATTACTACTATATATTAAATTATCTCATGAATTTAGGTCTATTTCTGGACATTATTTCATTCCACACACCAGTTTGTCAAGTCATGCACCAACACCATGCTGTTTTTAAAACTAGTTTTATTTCTGCATTATGAAATCTGGAAGCGCTTGTTCCCTCCTATTACTCTCCCCACCAAGTTCTCATGACTATTCTTGCTTGCTTAGGACATTGAAGTCAGCTTGTGCAGTACCCCCACATAAATAGCCTTTTTGTTGGAGACATGAGAAGTTGATAGAATGATATAGGAAAAATTGAATTTTAAGATGTTAAGTCTTTATCCAAGAGCGTGGTGTTTTTCCTTTTTTTTTTTTTTTTTTTGCTATTCTTTTTAAGTCTGCGTTCATGCCTGGCAGCAGATTCTTTTAATGCTCACCCCAGGAAGGAGAGTCCCTCTAATGAGGTGCTGGCAGGACAATAAGCTCCCCGAAGAGCTAGCCAGACAAAGCAAGACTATGGCTTAATGGATGTAGATTCTAATCTTTGAGAATCACCTTTCTCTTTATTTAAACACTAGAGGCCTGGTGCATGAAATTTGTGCGTGGGAGGGGGGTCCCCTCAGCCCAGCCTGCATTCTCTCCAATCTGGGACCCCTCGGGGGATGTCCGACTGCCGGGATCTGGCCTAAACCGGCAGTCGGACATCCCTCTCACAATCCGGGACTGCTAGTTCCTAACTTCTCACCTGCCTGTCTGCCTTATCACTCCTAACTGCCCCCCTGCCAGCCTGGTCGCCCCCAACTGCCCCCTGCAGGCCTGGTTGCCCCACTCAGCCTGCTGTTCAGTCATTTGGTCGTCCCTCACTAACCCCCCTGCTGGCCTTGTCGCCCCATGCAGCCTGCTGTTTGGTTGTTACTGTTACTGTGATGGCATCCCAGACAATTTGCATATTCCTCTCTTATTAGTATAGATACACAGTTGATGGTTTTGCATCTGTGTGACCATATTAGTAATATATAAATAACATTTGCAAAATTATTCTGCATGGTTTATCCCTTTGGATATGATAGAGTCCAGCAAGATAACTTTTTGGCCTATAGCATCGTGGTTTCTCTCTCTCTCTCTCTCTTATATTTAATTTTTACTTAACTTTTTAAAACAAATGTTTTATTTTTGGAAAAATTTTAAATTTACAGAAAGTTTCCAAACATTTAGATTTGCAGAAAATGTTCCTATTCTTTCTTCACCCCATTTGCCCTAATGTTAATATTTTAAATAACTGTAGGGCATTTGTCAAAACTGGGAAATTAACATTGGTACATTACTTTTAACTAAACTCCAGACTTTATTCAGGTCTCATTAGTTTTTCCATTCATGTCGTTTTTCTGTTCCAGGATCCAGTCAGGAAACCACCTGGCACTTGGTAGTATTGCTCTTTGATTAACCCACAGAGGAGGCAGCAGCCTTGCTCTTCCCGGCTTCTGGGGTTAACCACATGGACTCCGGTCCTATGGCTGGAGGGCAACACTCATGACCACAGAATCTGATCATTCAATTGCGTGATGCAGCCTTCCTACCCTACATGTTCCTTTCCGTATTGGCAGCATTCCATTAACTTAACCTAAATGTGTGTGTGTGCGCCTATGTGTCATATAAAGACAAATCAACATTTCTGTATGCCTCTGCAATGTCGGTCTTTCGAATGCGACTGATAAGGTTGATATACGTGTTTTGATGAAACCATTGCCAGTTAAATCAATAAATGGGTTCTTTTTCATATTGTCCACATCTGCCTAATCTACAAAGATAAGCAGTATGGTTTGGCTCAGTGGTTAAAAGCATGGGCTCTTACACATCTGGTTCAAACCTCAGACACTTACTCAAGACACGGTCTGTGTCTTCTTGGGTAGGTTACTTCATGTCTCTGAGCTTCGGTTTCATCTTCTGTAAAATGGAGTCATTTGATCATAGAAACCCCTAGAGATAATGCATGCAGAGACCTTAGTACAATACAAATTTCTAATAAAAGGTAGTTTTCATACACTGGCCATCTCCCACCTTCCCTGTTCTCAAATAAACTTTATATCCAACACATCCCTCGGGACCACAGCTTGGAATTTAGCAACATCATTGTTATGCTCTGAAGGAGCATGTGTGGGAAGTAGGTTCAGTACTAAGGGTGATGCCAAGTACAGATTCCAGTCTCTCCTCTTTCTATGCATTGCTCTTTATCCTGTGCTCAGCGTGGGCTGCTGGTGGGCAGGAGGGAAGTGGCTCAGATACACACGGAGGAGTGTGGAGCAGGGAGAATGTCTTTCCTCCTCTCAGGTGGTTCTGTGTGTGTGGCTGCAGCGCTGGAGTGTCTGCCCAGATGGGCATTGCCAAGAAGCCGGGTGGCCCAGGCTGGGTGGAGTTCCCAGGCCTGATGCTGGGTGAATCTCGGGCTGGCTGTGGCTCTGGGGCCCCTTCGAGTGCTTCCGCTAAGGGTCACTTTGGGTCCTCTGGATGCCACTTCCAGGCTCTGCTGCCAAAGAGAAATGTTCTTGTTCACTGAGGCATTCAGAAAAGGCCAGAGAACAGGGGGAGGGCAGGGGCAAGCTCCTTGGTCTGCTCTGCAGAACATCCCGAGCCACAGGGATAGATTCTAGCCCAGGGTCTTTCTGAGATATTTACTGTAATTAATATTATTCAGTCAATGCTATTACCTCTGCAAAACCTGACACATTTTGCAATATGGAAATAAGTATTCTTGGCTTTACATATAAAGGCCTCCATTACAGCTCACAACTTTCTTTACCTGGAGGTGATGCTAATGATTTCATCTTCTTTTTTAAATCTTCTTTTTTCTATCATGGTTATAAAATCCTGACACACACACACACACACACACACACACACACACACACACACATATATATAATTTCAGGTTCTGAGTGGAAAATTTCTTTACTAGGAAAATAGAACTTTAAGTTATAAAGTTGTTCTATTTTCTAATGATGTGTCCTTAATAATGTTTGGAAATATCTCATAGACAATAATTCATAGCCTCCCTCAAGCCTATTTAGCAACAAAATAATCCCCAAACGCAGTGATAAATAATCTACATGCCTATGGTGTTCTTGCACATACACATTCTGTTCTGTTTCGGGGTCAGAGATGTGAGAAGAGGAAAGGTTGATTTTCAGTATATTATGTCCTTGCAGAATGGACTGACACATTTTTCTCTCTGCCTGGGTATATTTCATACAGGATACTGCTTTACATTTTTACTGCTTCTCAACAAAGCTGGAATATGGATCTTTACATCTTTGCATATGGATGTAAATTAGCCCTACAGTGCGATAGAGAAGAAAAAAGTCTGAGACATTACTCACACTGCTTTCTTTTTCTTCTTTCAGGAAAACCTGTGCAGCTATTAAGGTGACCTCTCAACACAGAGCAGAGTAAGAGAAGACAGGATTTCAGGAAGAATAGCTGTTTACCATCAAAGCGAACTGGGTTCCACACAGACATGGTACATTATACACAAAGGCAGAGGTAAATGCTTCATGGTTTTTACGAGTAATTTGCTGTGCTTATATAAATGCACTAGAGCCTCTAAAATTCATACTGATCATATTACTTGCTTGTCTATCGTTAAAAAAAAGTCCCAATAATCAAATGTAATTTTAAAAAGTCAGTTGTCTGGATCCCACCTCCTCTCCCGGCACCCAAATAGCCTGATGCTTCTGTTGTGGCAACATCTATGTATCCGAGGGAACTGATTTATTCGATGTGATGAATGCCAGTTTTGTGATGCCATATAATAAAAATTGACCAGCCGTCCATTTATCAAAGTGTCTTTCTCTGCTCAGTTTTAAAAAGCAGGGATTTCACTTGAAGTGATATATTTGTCGGGTTAATTTATATTTTATAAATATGTGAAATTATTAATTTATTCTATCTGTAGCATGTGCGGACCCTGAAGCTTATGGCAGTGCTGTTATCTGTTGTAGGGATGCAAACATGCTCTTTGATGTGTTATTCTCGGGGACTGGGAGGATAAAGATGGAATACTCATTGGGCCCAGCTCCCCGGATCGGCTGAAAATGCAGCAGCGGGTTGTGTGTATTTCCACAGAGCAGGCTCATCACTTTCTAATCTGTACCGTGTTGTAGATAACAGGATTCTCCAAGGAGTAGCAGCCTCGGCCATTTCTGCCCTCTGTCCCTCTAGGATGGGCACCGGACATGGCCCGTCCGTAAACGTCTCTTCCTGTACATGCTTGCCCCCTAAATTGCCCAGTGCTCGCTGTGTGGAAAGAGGTGCACTACCCAGGAACAATGACCCATGTGAATACAAGACGCTGTCTGTAAATAATCACATACAATGCCAGCGAGTGTCACATCTGTTCTAAGTGTTTTATTTCTATTAGCTCGAACCGCACAGCAGCCCTGTAAGACAGGCTTCCAAGTACTTCCAATTTACAGATGAGGAAACTGAGGTGCAGAGTGGTTACCCATGTGCCACTCTTATTCTCTGGCCCCGACCCTGTGCTGTTTCAGTGGATGCGCTCTCAGCATTGAGATTTATTTTTGGTTTGGAGCTGAGGACCTTATTCTTTAACTTACTAATTCATTCTTTCAGCCAACAAATAGGTGTTGAGAGATCGTCTGAGCCAGGTACTGTGTTAGGTGATGAGGACACAAAGATGAATATAACCCAGACGCGCTTCATTATTATTATTTTATTTTTATTTGAAAAGAAATTAACATGAAAGCATTTTTGTGGGTCCCTGGGTATTACGTTGTGCCCAATGGATAAGCCAGTCCTATTTCCAAATAAGTGACATAGTGGGGAAAAAATCAGAAGAGGACGGCATTGTTTTGATCTGAACGAAGGATCTTAGGGATTCCAAGTCAGCCAAAAAGATGATGCTAAATGGTCAGCTTCCAGGACAAGGGGAAGATAGGATGGGCAGCTGAATAAAGACCAGAGTGCAGTGGGCAGGAAGGGGGGCAGGTGCATAGTGAGAGAGACTGGAGATTCCCTTTTATCTAACGCCAGCTGTGGAGTTTGGGAGGAGATTGCTAAAAGGCACTGTGCAGAGACCTACATGGGCCAGGGAAGGGCCCAGGGGGAAGGTGGGATACGGGCCAGGACCGTGCGAGCCAGAGAATAGAGCGGCAGAGCCTGGGTAATGGCAGGTACAGGCCAGGACTGTGCAAGGCAGTCAGGAAAGACACACTGAGGCAGGAGGATGTGGTCCCATGAATTAGAACAGCGGTTCTCAACCTGTGGGTCGCGACCCCTTTGACGGTCGAACGACCCTTTCACAGGGGTTGCCTAAGACCATCCTGCATATCAGATATTTACATTATGATTCATAACAGTAGCAACATTACAGTTATGAAGTAGCAATGAAAATAATTTTATGGTTGGGTCACAACATGAGGAACTGTATTTAAAGGGCCAGAAGGTTGAGAACCACTGCCCTATAGTGTGGTGCCTATTGCTTATAGATGCCCTTACATCGAGAACTGTGGACATGAACGAGGGTCTACCAATCAGATGTGTTTATGAGACTTGAATTCTGACCCGAGTTAAGTTGGGAGAAGCAGGGCAAAGGGCAAAGGAGCAAAAGACGGAAGGGCACGCCGGCTAAGAATATGTCTTAGGTCCGATTCCCCAGGAGCAGTCCCTGCTCATGTGTTACTGATTTACTAAGGAAGTGTTTCTATTAGTAAATGGAGAGAAGGAAGCAGCATAGAGGAAAAGAGGAAGCCAAGCAAGGAAATGCTTCACCGTCATCTCAAGGGGAACTATGAGCGTAAATCACACAGGTCTGTGTCGTTTTGACTCAAAGTAGCTCCATGTTCAGAGTCCTGCCCCGTCAGTGGAGGAGGGATGGGAGTGAGCACCCAGACCTCTGACAGCAGGCGGGGAGGCTCTAACGGGCATGGGAAGCTGTCTAAAGAAGTAACAGGTCAGCCCTGAGGATCAGACCTACAGAAATGAGGGCGCACAGAGCTGATACAGGGTTTCTGAGGGGGTCTGGGCAGAGCACCCCGTGTTCGCTGCAGCTTGTCTCTGTTATGAGGCTTCTCTGGGTCCCCATTCAGCAAGCTCCAATGTGTTCCTTCCATCTAAACGTATCACGTAGCCACCCCTCGCTGCAAAGATGTCTAACACAGAATTTTAAATTGGATGCATTGGTACTATGACAAAGTTGGAGCTTTGTTAGTAAGTAAAAAGGAGAGAATGGATATTGGGTAGACAGCCATCAGTCTGCTAAAATATATTTGTCATGTTGTTTACTGTAACATTCGGTTGTTTTTCTTAAATGGAAGATTAACACGTTTAAATAGTAGTGGGGTTTTTTTTGGTAATGTCTTCCACTATTGTAAAATTAAAATGCCCTTCTTAAATGGAGGTCTGATAAATATCAACCTATATTTTATCTGTATTTTCTAGTTCATAAAAATATTTAGCTCTTTAATCTACCTATATCTTATTTTGGTGAATAATTCCAAGTGATGCTCTACCTTTACATCCATATTAACACACTATGATTTGTTTGTGGTGTATATATTCCATGACATATACTCTGGTCCGTTTAATTCTTCTTTAGTGCCACATATTTTTAAATGATGTGCTTTTATAACATATTTTAATGGCAACAGGGCAAGCACCTATCTCATATTTGTTTATTTATTTATTTATTTACTTATTTATTTTCATTTCTCTTAAATTAAGTTGTGGATTTCATCAATTTACTGTCAACAGCTATTGTTATGATCATATAGTTTTTATAACTCATCAAGTCATATCTATATTATTAATTAACAGTCACTTAACAACTGCAAGCTTCATTTTTCTCCTCTGAAAAAGAAGGGGTTCAATTAGGTGACTGTAAGGCTCTCATCCAGGCCTAACATTTTATCACCCTAAGAATGATCTAGCTCTCTGAAGAAGATCCCATTTGGCTGGCTCGTTGAAACTAGTTCTGGTTGCTTTCTGCACAAATCAATAGATGCTCTTACGTTAGGGGTAAGGGCGAGGGAACACGTCTAGAAAGCCATGGCTTCTAGTCTTCTTACCAGTACACCTTGCTGCTTTCAACCACCAGGGGCTTCCTTCCCAGGGCACCCAAACCAACCAACATTTTTAAAGAAGAAAAGAGAGGAAAACAGCAACCTTAAATAATAACAGTAAAAGTATTTACAAATTACTTTGTGTTATATATTTAACTGATACATTAAACTTAGACCCGTGCCTGGTACATAATAAACACTGCATAATTATTAGCTATCGTTTGGTTGTTGTTGTTATTCTTTTATTTACTAATCCATAATAAGTGGGTGATGGGAGACCTGAATTTACTGATCCTTTATTTGGTCTCAGTTTATTCTTGTTTCTCATAGAGTTAGAATCTCCTCACTCTGAGACTCTAGACCAGGGGTGGGCAAACTTTTTGACTCGAGGGCCACAATGGGTTCTTAAACTGGACCGGAGGGCCGGAACAAAAGCATGGATGGAGTGTTTGTGTGAACTAATATAAATTCAAAGTAAACATCATTACATAAAAGGGTACGGTCTTTTTTTTTTTTTAGTTTTATTCATTTCAAACAGGCCGGATCCGGCCCGCGGGCCGTAGTTTGCCCACGGCTGCTCTAGAGTTTTGTTGTAACATTTAAAATGTTGTCCTAGTGCTTTTCATGCAATGTGATCCCTACATGCAAGTCAACAACTTCATCTTGTGCTTACCCACAGAACTAGCTTTCCTTCAAACACTGCAGAAAAGACTTGCTATGTTGCACTTACTGAGAGGTGGTATGTCATTTTTCATGTTGACCTCGTTGATCCTCATTATTCATGGATTCTGCATCTGTGAATTCTCCTACCGGTTAACATTTATATGTTCCTCCAAAATTAATATTGGTGCTTTCACACTCATTCACAGACATGCACAGAATGGTGAGAACTCTGAGTTGCCTAATGCACTAGTTTCCCAGCTGAAGTCAAACTATGAAGCACTTTGTGTTCTTGCTCTGCTCTCATACTGTAAACAGGTGTCCTTTGTGTGGTCAATTTAGTGCATGTTTGTTTGGTTTTTGTATTATTGTGCCTTTTATTAGTGATTTTACTGTTTAAAATGGCCCCAAGCACAGTGTGATCTGGTGTTTCTGTGTGCAAGAGGGCTGTGACATGCCTTTTGGAGAAAATATGTGTTAGATAAGCTTCCCTCAGGCCCGAGTTGAAGTGCTGTTGGCCACGAGTTCAATGTTAATGAATCAACAATGTATATTAAATACAGTGTTTTTGAACAGGAATAAACGGAAAACAAGGTTATGTGCCAATCAGTTGACATAAATGTTGTGACTAGAGGCTCACAGGAACCTAATCCTCTATTTCCCCTAGGAACAATGGTTCAGTATTTCGTGTTTGTAGTGACTTTATAGAACATTAACTACTATGAATAATGAGAACCAAGTTAAGTGTTCTTTCTTAAGGGATATTCCAGGGCTATTGGGGCTACTTGTGAGTTTTAACCTTGAATAGTCTCATGTCACCTCCTGCTCCCCATAAATGAGACTCCCTGAATCTTATTTGGCCACAGGAAGCTTTTGGATGCCTGTGACACCCACTCAAAATGCCTTCATTCTAAGGTCACTTAGCACTGTTATTTAAAAGTCTAGTGAATGATTTTCATTATTTACTTTAGCCTTATATTGAATGTTGTTTCATCCTTAAAAAACACAACAGTGGTTTGTCTTAAGAAGCACTGAATACCATCTTTAAGGGAGGAAATGAAAATTGTACCCTGATTAATGATGTTATTAGTTCTTCACTGACTTAGGAAAGCATTTTCTTACTGATAAAAATAGTCACCATTATGTTCTATCACAGAAAACAAGGTTATGTGCCAAGGACTGCACTAAGTACTTTATATACTTTATTTTATTGTACCCTTACAACAACCCTGCAAAGTAGGTTATTATCTTCAATTCACAAATGAGCATCTGCAGATCTGGGAGCTGGATTCAAATCCGTCTATTTGACCTAATGTCCAGGTCTTTCTACTAAAGCAGTGGTTCTCAACCTTGGCTGCACATTAGAATCACCTGGGAATCTTTTTCAAATCCTGATTTCTGGGCCTCATCCTCCGGAAATTCTGTTTCTTTGTTATGGGGTGGGGCCACAACATTAGTAACAAAGAAACAGAATTTCCGGAGAATGAGGCCTAGAAATCAGGATTTTAAAAAGATTCCCAGGTGATTCTAACGTGCAGCCAAGGTTGAGAACCACTGTACTAAAGCATTTGTAATGGGCATGACTTGCCCGTATTAACTACTCTTCCCTGTGGGCACTGTGTAAAGCACATTACGAGAATTCGAACCAGGTTTACTCACCTGAACCGAATGTGTTACGTTCACACCTTCTTGACTCAAGGGAAGACAAACAAATGTAAAGAGCATGAGAAAGATGCCACCAATCTGACCCATGGTTTGTTACTTTAAACAGGAAAAAGAAATGTGCAGGGGAAAAAAGGAAGGCACACACCAGACCATCTATTTTTGTAATATATTAATTAATAATAAATACAAAAATATTTGCATACTATCTACATTTCATAAGCTGGGGGGAAGCGCACAGTTCCAGAAATAGCGCCTTTGGCTCCAGCACGCACTGACAACGAAGCAGCAGTTGCTATGTCACCCAAATAAAACAGATCTTTCTGCCGATGCTCTCAGAGTAATGGTAATTAGATTTGGGGTTACTCCTGTCCTATATCCTGCACTAAGTTGATTAACCTGTTTAATGAGTCTGTGAGAATGACCAAAGCTGACCTCACATCAAAGAGCCCCATTGTTGCTGTGTGCTGACCTGAATTTTAATTGTGCACCGGGTTCTTTAATGGCATCACAGATGTGCTGGAGAATAGAGAAGGTATTTTGAGCGGCGGTGGGTTTCTTTTCCCAGATGTGTTCAGTTACATGCAGTGTTAGATGCTGGTTTGCCTATCCAGGCTCTGCACACTCCCCCTCTTTGCAGATCTACAGCTGAGCAGTTATCTCTGCCACAGCTGCCAGTGGTGATCGTTTTTATTTATATGGTAAACCTTAACTTTATGTATTATTAAACATCACGAAGGAGGAGTTTAGAAAGAACATTGTGTAAATAAGTCAACAGTGAATAAATTAGAGTCCAGTTTTCAGGATTCCCCTGAGGCCACCAGCCTCGGTCCTGAGCCTCAAGAGGACGTGCCTTCCATAGAGTACAGTCATCAAGGGCCAAATGCTACTTTAAGCTGCAGCACTGGACTGTGGGCGGGCGGAGGGGGGGGGCGGGGGGGGCGGGGAGGGGGAAGCAGCTAGTTCTTAAGTGATAACATTGATTTTTTTTAAAGCCCTAAAGTTCAGTAACATTTTCTGTAGTCTACTTTCCAGTTTCTCTTTAACTTATTTTTGTAACCAAGTTGAAGAGGGTGTTTCAGCTACCCACTCGCAATAGGATGATGGTATTCTGAACTCAGTTTTCATTGTGGCATTTCTAAAAACACTAAAGGTCCTATGCTTCTGATGCTTAGGCCTTTAAAAAAAATTCATCTGAAAATATTTTTGCAACAAGTTGTTTGGGGTGGGGATCACATATAAATAGCGATAAATAAAGCTACTGCTGCTGCCCCTGTACTATTCTCCTCCCTTGCCCAAGCCTGGGGTGAAACGTGGACCCACTGAGTGTAGGTAGGGGCTCAATTGACCTCTGTCATCTACGCAGTGTCTTATAGTCTGTGACCTGGTCCCCAGATGTAAACATGAAATGGCAGCCACTCCAGGGTGGATGGAGGGGTGTGAGCAGTGGGAACGGCAATGCGGAAGGAATCTTGATTCCCATTGAGACCAACAGGAGACAGCAGGCTGTGTGTGCCTCTAATTCATAAAGGAGCCTTCATCATCCCAGCAGTCTCAGATGCTCAGAGATGCTTTCTTTTACTGCTTTACTTCTCCTGCTGCTCATCTTGTTCATTTAGTTTCCTGTCTCACCACTAACATGCACTATGACCTTGGGGGAATGCATTTAACTTCTTTACGCCTCAGTTTCCCCATCTGTAAAGTGAAGGTGTGCTGCATTAGCTTCAAAGTTTGTTCCAGTAAATGAGTCAGCTGCTCCTTTGTGCTGGTCTTGTCAGAGTATTTTAACTAGAAAGGTGATTAAGCTACTTCCTAAAATCTCTTTTCTTTTTTTGAGGCATCTTTGGATTTTATTTCATGTTCCCCCACAAGCATTTTTTTTTTAAATCCAGTGTGTTGGTGACAGACGGTTTTATAGCTAAACAAAGTCACAGCAGTCCAGGCAGTCTCAAGATGACCTTGGGCCCCCCCTACCCTGAGCTGTGATTCGTTTTCTGAAGAGAAGTATCTACATGTGTGCATGCTGGTGCATTATCACAGCCAGACAGGGGCCATGTTTGAAAAGTCAGGAAAGGTGGGGCAGCAGGGGGTTTGTGTCACTGGTAAGACCCCGTTAGTGGTGATTGGATCTCCGAACAGAAAAGGTTCGATTGTCTTATTGTTTGGGGAAGATTGCTAGCACACCAGCTGGACCTGTCCCTCACACCGCAGGTCAGCGGGAGGCTACGGAATGCTTGTTCCTCAGCGTGCCTGGCTGCCACTAATCCCATGTCTAAGCGTGAAGAATGATGTTTCTTCACTGTGTTGACGGGTGCACCCTGCAGTGGGGCCTTCTGTAAATGGCAGCAGCAGAGGCTCAGAAACACATTTCTGGGAACGCAGTGTCTGAAGCACCTTCCTTAGGATTGCTCGGGGAACAGGGGGCGGAGGGGAACTGTCCTAAGGCAGGTAGAGGTGGGGAGGGGGCGTGAAGTGGCAGAGAAGGAGGAGGGAGGAGAGTCCACCGAGGCTAGTAAGACATGGTTCCTTCCTTGGAAGCAACTCCCCCAGAACAACGTGGGGGTTAGGACCACTTACCCCCTGCATAGTCGAAAATCCAGTCTGACTTTGACTCCCCCAAATTTTAACTATGAATACCCTATCATTGACCAGAAGCCTTCTGAGAACATAAACAATGGATTAACACATGTTTTGCATGTGATATGTATTATATACTGTATTCCCAAAATAAAGCTAGAGAAAATAAAATACTATTAAGAAAATCATAAGGAAGAGAAAATACATTTACACTATTTATTGAAAAAAAAAAATCAGTGTGTAGTTCAGATCCTCGCAGTTCGGACCCATGTTGTTCAAAGGTCAACTATAGTTTTTTACCCCAAAGAGTTTGTTTCACCCTTGGTTACACTTATTATCTCTGTGAACTTGGTCAAGTTTCTTGATTTCTTTGAGCCTCAAGTTCCTCATCTGTAACCTAAATATGATAACATTAGCTATAGGGAATAGCTGCATTGAAGACCCAATATGCAAATCTTTGTGAATGGATAGTATAAAATACTGTATACATTTCAATCTTTTGCCCAGCCATAACAATTATTTAATGACTCCATCATATCATATTTTTGTATTAGCCTTATTCCATTTATTGTCCCTAAATTCCATTTATTGTCCCTGTTTTTGTTTTCTTATTTCTTTCCACTTCCAATTTATAAATCTTCTGAATATATAAACCATTTGGAGGGAAAGATAAGATATGTATAAATAACTGAATAAATTTGCCCTGGCCAGTGTGGCTCAGTTGGTTGGAGCGTCGTCCCATACACTGAAAGGTCTCAGATTTGATTCCCACTCAGAGCACATATCCAGGTTGTGGGTTTGATACCTGTCAGAGTGCATATGGGAGGCAACCGATTCGATGTTTCTCTCTCTTAACCTATCCCTTTCTCTCTGTCTAAAATCAAGAAAAACATATCCTTGGGTGAAGATTTTTAAAAATCCTGTATAATAAAAGCCCAATATGCAAACTGTTCGACCGGAAGTTCAACTGGGAGTTCAACCGCTCGCTATGACATGTGCTGAGCACAAGGGGGCGGTGCAGAACATGGTGGATGTCGGCAATGGGGTGCTGGCAGTGGGAAGCAGTGGAGGTGCTGCCGGTCCCAATGGGCCCCGATGAGAGCGGGACCACGCGGGAAGGTGGAGCAGGTGAGCGGGCGGTGCCAGGCCAAGGCAGGTGCCCAGTGGGGCTGTGAGGCTAGGGGCATGAGCTGGGTCCCGATTCCCGCAGGCCACACCAAGGGGCCCCACCCATGCACGAATTCGTTCACCAGGTCTCTAGTAAAATAATAATTGAAGAAATTTAAATTATAATTTTGGTAGTGGAGTGCAAAAAGAATCAGAAAAATATGCTAATGGGAAATTTCCCCATTTTACCACCAACCCAGGATCAGCCCTACTGCTATACCGACCTCAGTCATTGACTTACACCATGTCAAGTACAATGTGTAGTACCTGCCATAACTTTTTAGTGTTTACCTGATTGGCAAAGTCAGTTATATTGCTAACTTTATATAGGCCAGGAGTGGGCAGATCTTGGCTTTAGGCCATGTAAGTCCAGAGCCATCAGCTTGGTGCCACCACAGGCCAGCTTTTTGTGGAGATATTCCCCAATTCACATACCTGGAAACAGTAGAAAAATGCATTAATTCATCCCATTAACAGTTAAAGAGCCCCTACCACCCACAAGCACTCTAGCAGGCACTCTGGGTGGTGTAGGAATGGTTAAGAGATGGCCCCTGGCCTCTGAGACTGTGTGGGCCAAGGGAGAAACAACTGTGCCAGTAACTAGCTAGATGCAGTAGGGAGGTACAGCAGAGTGCTGAGTGAGCAGTCCCTGGAGCTGTCCTGACCTGTCATCTACCAGCTGAGTGGCTTCAGGCACCAACCTCTCAGTGCCTCAGTGTCCGTATGTATAAAGTGGGAACAATAATGGCACTTATAATAGGGTAGCGGTGAGGATTGCGTAAGTAACACATGTAAAACATGTAGATCAGTGATTGGCACCACAGAAAACCCTTGATGGAGGAGGAGGAGGATGGTGGTGGGGGTGGGGGTGGGGTGATGTTAGGTGCTCCCTGGTGGGAGCGAGAGAAAGGCCTGCCAGTATCTCATCCAGGAGGTTGGGGAGGGTGCTGCAGACTTGGTCTTGCTGGGCAGAGGAGAGGGTGCTCCTTCCAGGTGGAGGGTCAGCCCTCCGGGCACAGGTCGGGTGCGGAGAAGGAAGTCCTGAGGGCTTTTTCCTCAGGCAGGACCTGCTCCTCACTCCTGACACCTGAGCGTGGTGTCAAAGTGGAAACAAATATGGCATATTGCCATTGCAAGCACATGTCGTTTGTGCTCATGAGAGAAAATTGGCCAGGCTGGTTTGTGGACAAAGGCTTTCCTCAAGCAGACCTGATCAGTGCCTACAGTGGCAAGGATGTATGATAATAAGAAGCACTTGGCTAGTTAATTCCAGATTGTTAAGAAAATGAAGGGTTTAAACAAATCTGTGTGAGTTATACAGGTTAATAGTGTGATCTGAGTTTAGCAAATTATTCTGTAGCCCTTCACTTTCCTTAAAACAAACAACCAACCAAACAATCAACCAACCAACCAAACTAAACAAGTTGTAATCAAGCTCATAACCCACACCAAATGATGTCAATGCTAGGCACAAACCCTGATGAAAGCCCAGACTTCTTTTTATCCTGTCATTCCCACAACACTATTCTTTTACAAAACGAAAGACACGAATTGCTGTCTCCAGAATGGCAGAAATTGCTACAAACAAAACCAATGAATGGCAGAGAAAAACATCCACTTAACTTCACCTTGTACGTAAATAAATTCATTTTACATGTAATTCAGTGTAGAATTTCCAAACAGAATAACCAGTTTAAAATGAATGTGGTTTATTAACAATTAAAAGTGATAACACAAGCTGAAGAAGATTGGGGGTGAAATGTTGAGTTTCCTTTGATAGGTAGAGTAATTACAAAGTGTGCTTTTGAAGTTCAAGAAGACAGCCTTAGGACACAACATTTTTAAAGTAAAAATTGGCTTGCACTCTGTTCGAGTGATTTATTTTGCACTGAGAAATGGGTGTGAGACATGATGTGATTTAAAATTTCATCCCTTGATGGAACTGCTTGAGGGTGACATGATTTTTTTCTTTTTTCTTTTCTCAGCCTGCTCAGCCTATGAAGTTTCCTATCTGAAAGTTAATCTTCTGAAACTCCTTCGGAATTTAAGGAAACCTAATCTTCTGGTGTGTGAACAAAAGGGATTTAGTATATTGCTTTCCCTCTGACACTCAACAGCCTAGGAGTGTCCAGGCAGCAGCTAACAGGGTCTAGCGCTCACCAGGGCAAAGAAAACCCAGCCATTCTTGTTTGGGTTGCTCATTAAGTAATTATCTTTGAAAAAGTTCACCTTTACCATTAAAAAATGCTTTCTTCTCTTCTTTCAGAAGGCTGGAAAGTGTGGGGGTGAATCCGGTGGGGGTGGGGTGGGGTGAGGGGGGGAGCAGTAAATTTGATGAGGGAAGTTAAAAGGAACTGGGATTTAGTTAAAATAAAAGGTTAGATTATAAAGGGAGCAGTTTATTGAGGAAGAAAAGATGAATAATAGTTTAAAAGTTAGCTTGATGGTAAAGATATTTTACATGTTTCGGTGAGTGTTTCTTCTCTGTTTCCACCAAGAAAAAGAAATTCGTTTGACAGACTTTTAAAAGTTTTCAACAGTCTCTTTCTTTATATAAAGAAAAAAAATACTTGAAAAAATGTCTCTTATGGTATGCTAGTACATGCTTAAAAATTGGCTGCCTGGGGGAGGAGAAGGGAGGGGAGACCCTGATTTGCAGTGTTTGTCAATTTCCTTGGTGTAAATACTCCCATTAGGGCAGATTCTACCAATGTGATGTCACTGAATGTGAAGTTGGGAAGAGATGCACAATAAAACACCACTTGTCTTTCCACCACACAGATACAATAAACGTAAATAACCCCAAGAATGTAGAGTCTACATTGTAGACAATAGAAAAATGTAGTAAAAAAGGAAGCGATGAGTTTGGGGTACTTATTAAAACCTTTAATAATGACTGTGTTTAACAAGCAGCTCACATTCTCCTGAAAATTTAAGTTGGCTCTCAAGAACCAGAATGAGCTGTATCAGCACACTGGTATATGCATGTATGACATTGTGGAAAGGGATTTGGAAGGCCACACCCCAAATTATTGACGGCGGTAATGAACTCTCAGGGAATTGTGGTGTGTGGAGGGGGACCATGATTCACTCTATGCCCTTCTCTTTTATATACATTGCTAATGTAATAAGAGTGAATAGAAAATGGTTTTCATAAAATATTTATTGTTTTCATACCAATATTTTCTTCCCTCCTTTCACCTGACTCCAAGACCCACTCAGCATGGCCAAATGAAAGATTATTAGACTAGACACTAAAAACTTGGTTTTTAATTCTGGTTTGGCCTCTGGCATCCAGGTAACAGCACAAGTTATTTCTTCTGAGCTGTGGGATCTTTGTCAAATGAAGATACTTGGGTTATATCTCTAAGAGTCCATCTGGTGCTAAACTTTACATTTCAGATTCTTTCCCGTATCATTCAACGTGTATACAGTCTGCGGGAGATCAGAGCACACCCGTGGGGTTCTGTGAAGCCCAACTCACCACATGCATTGCTTCTTTTATTTCCCGACTTTTCAAAAGATTATGGACTTGAAACTCATGGTCACTGTTGGTAACTTGGCTGGGTTGAGAAAACTGAGGTTTGGGAACTAGCTAAAGGAAGGCCCAGGAGATGTTCTTTGATTAGCTCTATTCCTAGCAGAACTCACTGATGGTGTGTGTGACTAGGGGGCCCTCCCCGTGCTGCCTGGTTCGTGTTCTGCTGGAACCTATTAGCTTGAGTAGCTACCCTGAACATCAGTCTGCATCCAGCTGACTCTCTCTAACCAGGAAAATTAGGAGTTTGGTTCCCAACCGAAATAATAACATACAAATTTTGTTTTTAATTTTAAACTATAAACTATTAGATATTTATTGTAAAATATTTCGTAAATACAAATGAGCAATAAAAAGGATACTCACTGATTTTAAAGTGTAGAACTTTCCATTTTTGCAGTTACTGTGTTTGGTATATACACATGTGGGCATACGGATGTTTGAAATGACATCCTCCTTCTGGAGAGGGAGGCACAGCATAGGCACAGAGTGTGATGCTCAGGCCGGGTCCTGGCTCGGTCCACCAGCTGTGTGACCGTGTGCAGTTTACCCTGTCACTCACTCGGTGCCTTAGTCTGCTCATCTGTAAAACAAGATGGTAGAACCTGCCTTGCAGTTTTGTTGTGAGGACTGAGTTAATGCATATGAAATCCATATAGAGCAGAGCTTGGCACACTATTCAATGAATGGTAGCTATTTTAATTTATTCCATTGTTTATTGATATGCCATAGTTTACTAACATCTTATGTTGGATATTTAAGTGGCTCCTAATTTTTTTTTTATAATTGAGATGAAATCTTTTATGTTATAACTTTACACATATCCTCAGGATAAATTCTTAGGCCTGGAATCGCTGAGCATGCACATGCTAATGTCTTAAGCATATATTATGAAAATTAAAGTCCTCCTTATACACCATGAAAAGAACATCCATGTAAGCGCACAGACATGTCCCATCTCTCCCTCAGGTCAATGCTGGCGAATAGACTGGGCTTTCACATTCCTTATCAAAATGATAACTACAAGTCTATTTCCATAATATATACAAATCTATGCTCTTCATCTTTAAGATGAAGAACAAATGCCCTGAGATACTGTTAAACTGTGCAAAATTAATTAAATTGAAGGCAGGCACTTTTTCACACTAATTAATGCACCTGGTTGTGCCCAGGCATGGAAACACAGATGTGTTGAGCAATTCCTCCGGCCCCACTGCTGGGCAGCAACTGTGAAAGAGACGCACACTGAGCGGGGAGCATGTGCACCTCCAGGGGAGAGGGCAAAGGCCCCTTTTTCTCTTCTTTGCAGCCTTCTTGTCACGGGATTCTAATATTCCCCCCTGGCTTGGAGGCAGACCCTTCATGCAGCCCGAGGGGAAGATGCTATGTTCCTCCTTCCTTCCGCTGCTTGAAAATGTGTTAACACAAACCAGGTTCTACCTGAGAACCAGAACCAGCAGGACACTGGGGACGCTCCGGTGGGATTTCTTCCTCAAGAAAAACCTATTCATCTCTCGATGACCTTGCAACTGATTGGAAGAGGCCCACACTGATTACTGAGGATAATCTCCTTTACTCAAAGTCAACTGATTGTAGCTGTGAGCCACATCTTCACAATACCCTCACAACAGCACCCAGCTTGACAGGTAATCTTATGACTAGAGGCATTAGCTTAGCCAAGCTGACACATCACAGGCAGTCACAACCAGTGCCTGAGCACCCTAAGCGCCATACCAGGCAATGCACAAGATTTCTGATTCAGAGAGTGTTAACCTCTCTTCAGAGGGAGAAAAACAGGAGCTTTTATTCCTATTTTCATACAGGATGATTTGGAAATTACAGTTCGTCAGTCTCACATAATGAATGAGTTCAGAGAAAAGTTTAGAATATCCATTTGAAAGGTAATTGGGAACAATAGAGGGCTAGTCGTGATATAAGAGTGCTTCCAAGTATAATTTCAAGGTGAGTTCCAAGGAGCACTAGTTCCATGGGATAGCAAGTAGTGGGTGCAAGGTGAAGATTCCATAGTTAAAAAAAAAAATCTGGGGTAAAATTAAACATGCTTCTTTACCGAAAAACCGAAAAGTCTCTTTGGTAGATGAATGTGAATTGGGACCCTAAGAGGCTAACTTGATCACAAAATCATTTTTTTGCTGAGCACCTTTTGCGTCTAGAGTCCCATGAAACACATGGAAAAGGATGTTATAATCTATAGTGTTGGCCACTCAGAATACAGATGGGCTAAAGTGTATTCCAGATTATCCCATATACTACCATTTAGCACCACTGGATTCTATGCAAAAGTAAGTTTACTCAGCAATTCCCATAGAAGATGTTACTGAACACCCACCATATTGAATGAATGCCCATTATGTGCCAGACTTTATGGTCAGTGTTGGGAACATGGGCAGGATAAGATTGACACAGACCCCCATCTCATGGAACTTGTATCTTTTCCTAGACATGTGTCCCATGAGGAAGGACCCCCTGCTTCCTTATCTATTCTGAATGGAGCACCAGCAGACCCACTATCAACCCTGGGGCACGTTTCCTGTAGGTTAAAAGACTATAGAGACGGGACCTTGTGTACTAACAGTCTGTGCCTTGGCCAGAGGACTGGAAGTGCTAAGAAAAAGCACAATGGTCTTGCCAGAAAATGAGATCAAAACCGGAAGGAAGAAAATCCTTTCACATGGGGTGGGCAGTTGGTAAAAAGCAACGCCTCTGAGGTTGATGGAAAGAAAAGGTAGCCAGTCTCTCTCTCTCTCTCTTTTTTAAAATATATTTTAATGATTTTTTACAGAGAGGAAGGGAGAGAGATAGAGAGTTAGAAACATCGATGAGAGAAACATCGATCAGCTGCCTCCTGCACACCCCCTACTGGGGATGTGCCTGCAACCAAGTACATGCCCTTGACCAGAATCAAACCTGGGAACCTTCAGTCACAGGCTGACGCTCTATCCACCGAGCTAAACCGGCTAGGGCAGCCAGTCTCTCTTTCCAGCTGCCAATACGTAGTTTCTCCTGATAGCCAGAGACATCCGCGACTGAAAACCTTGAATGTGACAAGATGCAAGTAACTAAAAAACTCAGGTCTTTCACAGCAATATGAAATTAAAAAGCCAGCCAGAAAAGCCACCTCTAAGGTTCTTATCTCTAGGCTCCTACTTCACTGAAAAGGAATTTTAGTTAATTTGAGACACTCTTTTGTGGGTCTTTCAAAAAAGCTCTATGGGCTGTCTTATGCAGGACTGTTGATTCCTTGGTTTGCCACACCCACTATCTTATGGGTCAAGCTCATCTGGGCCAGCTGGGCCTTAACTAGCCAGCTCCCAGCTGTGGTACAGCTGCAGGTTTTCAAGAATAGGTGTCCTATATTGGGGAGGTGCTTACCAGCAAAATGGAGGAGGTGGTTCTCCAAGAGGATCACGAGGAGACAGGGAGAAGATGAAGGGCAATCCTTCCTTCTATCTCACACTGGACACCAGTCAACAAACTTGCATTGAACATTCCTTTTATGCAATGCATATGAAAAATGGACATTAAGGTAGGTCAGATATATTAGACAGTATAAATGTAACTCAACCTGGGAAATTATAGATGAATGTTTTCCCAAGTTGGAATTGGACATGGACCTGAAAATTATTCCTTTTATGTCTATTCTAGTTTCCACCCTCTGCCTTCTCGGCCCCTCCCCAATAATGCCTTCCATTTGGCTCAGCCATACCCAAATTTTTTTTTTAAATTACAGTTGACATTCAATATTATTTTATATTAGTTTCAGGTGTACAGCATAGTGATTAGACATTTATAAAATCTACCAAGTGATCCCTCCAATAAGTCTAGTACCCACCTGGCACCATACATAGTTATTACAATATTATTGACTGTATGTCCTATGCTATACTTTATACCCCATGACTATTTTGTAACTACCAATTTTTACTTCTTTTTAAAAATATGTATTTTTGTTGATATCAGAGAGGAAGGGAGGAGGGAAATGGAAATGTCAGTGTTGAGAGAGAATCATTAATTGGCTATACACCCCACACTGAGGATAGAGCCTGCAACTGGGCATGTGCCCCAACTGGGAATCAAACCACGACTGCCTGGTTCATAGGATAATGCTCAACCACTGAGCCATGCCAGCTGGGTCAACTTGTACTTCTTAATTCCTTCACCTTTCCCATTCAGCCCCTAATCCCCCTTCCATCTGGCAACAATCAGTTTGTTCTCTGTATCTATGAATCTGTTTCTGTTTCATTTATTTTTGTTCTTTAGATTCAACATATAAGTGAAATTCTATGGTGTTTGTCTTTCTCTGTCGGACTTATTTCACTTAGCATAATATCTTCTAGGTCTATCCGTGTTGTGATAAATGGTAAGATTTCATTCTTTTTTATGGCTAAGTAATATTTCATTGTATATATGCACCACATCTTCTTTATTCAATCGCCTATTGACGGACATTTAGGTTGCTTCCATATTTTGGCTATTATAAATAATGCTGCAGTGAACATAGGGATGCATATATCTTTTTGAATTAGCGTTTTGGATTTCTTCAGATAAATCATACCCAATTCTTAAATCACTTCTGATCAGGACAGTGAGCAGGTTCAGTACCTTTGGCTTACCAGGTAGTAGGGCATGACTTAATCTTGTTGTCACAGACTGTGTTTGGGGATGAATACTGACCTGCCCATTCAGTTATAACTTCCCCCCAATATTGTATTACCACTGGTTTTCACCCATCCCATCTTGATGTTTACATTTCTTTGACATTCTTTCTTCTAGATCCCTTTGGAGTCTGCAAAGGGTATTGCTTAATTTTGTAAGAGTTATTCCTATAGCAAATCAATTTTCTCAATCAAACTTGCACTCAGCCCTAGCCAGGTTGGTCTAAGTGATAAAAAAATTTTCTCTAAGGGTCAGATGTGACCACACAAAACCTTGTAGATGTCAATGGTCAGTTATGTATGCTCAGGGGCCAGTCTATGTGGGTTCAAGACCTGAACCTGCCATTTACTAGTTTTATAATCTTTAGCAAATCACTTACTTTCACTGGGCTTCAGTTTTCTCATCTAATAGAATAGGCATACCAGTTTACAGAGTTGTTGTGAGGACTAAATGAATGGTAAAGCCCTTAGAACAGTACATATCACATAGCAAATGGTCAGCAAAGTTAGCTATTGTTGTTATTGTTATTACTTTCCTGGTTGATGCAGTGGTTTTCAACCTTCTGGCCCTTTATACAGTTCCTCATGCTGTGACCCAACCATAAAATTATTTTCGTTGCTACTTCATAACTGTAATGTTGCTACTGTTATGAATCGTAATGTAAATATCTGATATGCAGGATGGTCTTAGGCGACCCCTGTGAAAGGGTCGTTCAACCGCCAAAGGGGTCGCGACCCACAGGTTGAGAACCGCTGAATGGAACTCGCAGTTCAATGGGGACAAACTCATCAATGTGGGTTCTGCTGTAAGAGAGTGGCAGAGGCGTGGGAAGGACCTATCAGGACTGCCAAACTCACATTGCCTTTTCACACCTGAGGAGAGTGCAAGTGTGATCCTGGAAAAGGCCACCTCCCAAGGCGCCTATGGTAACTTTGAGTTAGAAGGTAAAATATGATCCACTGTAATTCTGAGTGCAAAGTAAAGGTTGTCGCTGCTGCACATCAAACTCGACCACAGAGCCAGTAAGCAGGGCTTAGCGGAGGGAAACAGGCAATCTCTCACCTCCCTTACCACCAGGGCACCGAGTGCCTCCCACCTCTGAACACCAGGCTTTGAATTATTGCCTAAGACTAACACCTTTTCTTTAAGAAGACTTCTTAATTTGACTATTACCCTCAGGGAAATCTACTTGCCAAAAATTCCAACAGTAACTGTGGGTTGAGATCCTGGAGGTAAATTAGTATTGGAGTTCTGGGCAATTTGCCCTAAATGCTAATGTATAAAAATGCACCTGGAGAAGGACATTTTTCTTCTGAATCACAGATCCATGGCCTAATTTTTAATACCAAGAAGAAAAATGCTAAGTACACTGAATAGGGTCTACTCAGGTAACAACTTGAAGGTGGGGGGGCTTGGCATTCACTTTTGCACTCACTCACAGCGCCTGCCTATTTCCCTGAGCGCATGGACACTCCAGAAAACGTGGTGCACTCCCAAGAGGGTGTCAGAGAAGGCATAGAATCCTGGGTTCAAATTCTAGTTCTGCCATTTATTTACTAGTGTCGGGGGTTTGAGTACGTATTTAAGTCCTTTAAGAACTAGTTCTGAGAATAGTGTAGGTAAAGTGCCTGACACATCCTCTCCCATTGCTAAATGCTATGTGATTGAACCCGGAATTCCTTCCCAGAGGGAATTTTGCTATACTTAACTTTATAAACCTTTCCAAAAATAATTCATTCTGCATAACCTGTTTTTTTTATTCGGAGAGATAAATCACATTTGCTCTTTTGCTACTCATTTAAAAACTAATTATTATGCCTTTGGTAAAAATTAGTCATTATTCTTCTAGGAGAATATAAATTATTTTTAAATTACTTTTATGAAATCATTAAATCTTCGGGACAGACATTAATGTTTTCTTTTTGAGTAACTTTTTACTTCATATTCTTTGAAACTTCTTAATCTGATGCTTCTAGGCAGGAAAAAAAAAACAGGGGGGAAAAACATAAGAGAGATACTCAGATAGGATGCTGACTTTCATAGGCAAACACTATAGGCTAACAGAGGATGGATTCTACAAAAGAAAGATCATGGCCTCAGAATTCCACACACAGCTCAGCTATCATTCAATTATGAAGATGTGAGAAAACACAGAAACTGTGCTACCTATCCCTTTTATAAAAATAGTTACTCATGGAAGTACTCCAGCCAAATGAAAAATTAAATCAGAATAAAGAAGTCAGGAAGAGAAGCTGAGGTAGACAAGATGCAATGGTGAATACAAACTTTATAGTAACTAACCAATGATGTAGTTGCAAGCTTTAATGCAAGTTTTAAGGATTTTTATATCAGAAAAAGATAAATAAACTATAACAAAACAATCTGTAGCTAAAAATTTCAGTTTACTTCAATGAAACCTAAGAATGGGGAGAGGAATTAAAATTCTGCTGAAGATCTGATCTTGAGGGTTGTGTGAAGATAGATTATAGATTCTAAATAATTCTTGACTTTATAGTGACATATAAGTTCAGTTGTATTTGTTAGAGTAAAATGAGCCAAATATAATAAAGAAGAAAGGAAGCAAAGAGCAAATTCCAAGCATAACAAATCAAAATACAAATTAAGATGGCAGGAACAAGACTAAGTCAGTAGCAATATATCTGTGGTTAGAAGAACTGTGAATGGGTTAGTTCTCCCCTACACCACTCAACAACAAGCAAAAGCTTTCCAATTGGGTGAAAAAGCAAGACCGCTTATGTTTTATTCATAAGAGACATACTTAAAAGTAAGTGACAAAGAATTGTTTTTAAAAAGACATAAAAAGACACATAAGGTAAATGCAAATGAAAAAAACTAGGAAGAGAAATATTTATAAGCGAAAAGAAGAATTTAAGATAAAATACATTGAACACAAGAGAGGAGTCTAGCCCTAACCAGTTTGGCTCAGTGGATAGAGCTTCGGCCTGTGGACTCAAGGGTCCCAGGTTCAATTCTGGTCAAGGGCATGTACCTTGGTTGTCGGCACATCCCCAGTAGGGAGTGTGCGGGAGGCAGCAGATCGATGTTTCTCTCTCATTGATGTTTCTATCACTCTCCCTTTCTCTCTGTAAAAAATCAATAATATATATAAATATATACATATATATATGTACATATATATATGTACTTATAAAAAAAGAGAGGGGTCTATTGTGATATTAATAAAAGATAAAATCCATCAAGAATATATAACCTTTATGCACTGAAAAACGCTTCCTTGAATTGAAGTCTTTGCAGCCCATCTGGCAGAACAAAACTTACAAAATCCTTACAAATTAATTAGAAAGACATCAATAAAGATTCTTTATCTCTCTCATCACTTAAAAAATTCCAAGGGTTTTAGGAGCTCTGTAACTACAAACTACTGTAATATATATTTATTATAAATCACAGTATCATATGAGCTATTGGAATATAGTTACTATTAAAGCCATGAGACAACCACCAAGGGAATGAGTGCCTTCACTTCTTTTAAGGTTAGAGACAAAATTCCATGCATCAAGGATAGGAACCAGTCAAATAATTTCATGTCCTTTCCAAAGTAGTATCTAAACAACACTAGGATATGACCCACGAGGGCTTGAGCCCCCTGCCTGAAGATGAGAATCTGCAGCTATCTGCGAGGTCTCAGACCTGAGCGTGGGGGATGGCAGAGGGTGGCATGGCCCTGGCAAGGTCACTGAAGGTTGCCCAGGTATCTTTCTAGTAAACCGCGAAAGTCTCCAATCTTTATTACGCTTGCCAGAGAAGAAACCGGGGCCCACATTGTGAAAGGTACCTAAAACGTCCTTTTCCCTTATTGGGAATACAAAAGGCCAAGTTTCTCTCTAACCTGTTTATGAAGGTACATAAAGAAAAAAATAAAAAAGGAAGCAGACAGGGTTTGTAAACAAATAACTACAATACCCTGCACACAGAAAACGGAGCAGTAACTTTGGTCCACATTTTTTTTTTAAATTGTTGAAAGTATTACATATGTCTCCTTTTCCCCCCATTGACCTCTCCCTGCCCACTCCCATCCCCCCCTCCCAGCACAGGTTCTCACCTCCCTACTGTTTGTGTCCATTAGTTATGCTTATATGCAGCATACAAGTCCATCTTTCTTAAGGACTGTGGTCATAGCCTTTCAATCTCACCTGAGACATATGTAGGGAAAGCCATTCCAACAGTGTCACCCCCCAGTTTGTAGTTTTCCTGATCATTCTCTATAACACAGGATACTTCGACTTTGAGCAAGGCAGGAAGGTCTGCCTGGCTTCTCCATTCCTACCCACTTAGTGCCACAAACCGAGTCTGTAGGCCAGCTGCTGGATCCAGCAACTGTGCTGCTCCTGGTTTTTTACATCTGTAATGAAATCTAGGCCCAGCACCTGGCTCTTCCATTTTCCATGATTTGCACATCCTGCTTTCTTTGCCTGAAAGCCCTCTTCCCTGCCCCCAAGGTGGCTATTTCAATTTCTTCTTCAATTTTCAGCTCAGATGCAACCTCGGATGGAAAGCTGTTCTAGCTGCTTGCAAGTGTTGGCCAATACCTGTCTTTGCATCTGTTATAGCACAAATCACATTGTTTGGGTCTTGTTTGTAGGTGTACCAGTTAATAATGTGGATTTTGTAATCCAAAGAAACATGATAATTAAAAGAGAAAAATCAAAGTGCTTTATTCAAAGTAATGTCCATCGCTAGTTACACATTCCCCCATCTTTCAGGTAATTTGGGGATATCATACCAAAGGAACTTTTCTTGTTTTGAGGCAAACCATTCAGAGACCCAATTTTCCACTTCTTCGTACATTTTGAAGTGCTGCTCAGAAAGTGCATGTGCCATCGATCAGAACAAGTGGTAATCTGAAGGAGCAAGGTGGGTTAATACTTCCCAGGCAAGATCTTTTCACGTGTCTTTAACTGGTTTTGAAGTGTGTGATAGTGCATCATCATGAAACAAAATTACTTTGCCATGTCTTCTGGCACATTCTGGTCGATTCACGATCAAAGCGTGGTTCAAATTGATAATTTGTTGTCAGTAGTGATCAGTATTAACGGTTTCACCTGGTTTTAGAAGCTCATAATATACCACACCTTCCTGATCCCACCAAATGCAGAGCATTGTCTTCTTTCCAAAATGATTTGGCCTTGCAGTCGATGTTGATGGTTGACCTGGATCAACCCATGATTTTGTGCATTTGGGATTCTCAAAATAAATCCACTTTTCATCGCTAGTCACAATTTGATGCAAAAAAGACTTTCTTTCGTGCCGTTAAAGCAACATTTTACTGATGACTTTTTGGTTTTCCATTTGTCTTTCATTCAGTTGATGTGGCACCCATTTTCCTTCCTTTAAAATCTTTCCGATTGTAAATGATCAAAAATTGTTTGCTGAGCAATGTTTAATCTTTCTGCAAGTTGTTTTTGAGTTTGACACTCATCTTCATCCAATAATGCTTGTAATTGTTGGTCTTCAAACTTTTTCCGTTGACCTGGACGCTCTTTGTCTTTCACATCAAAATCATCACTTTTAAAGTGTTTAAACCAGCGTTCACAAGTATCATGAGATGGAGCATGTTCACCATAAGCTTCCCGAAGTATTCAGCAGCACTTTTCTTCAAAATAAAGTAATGAATTAAAACTTCCTGCAAATGCTCTTTTTTTGGCATGAAATTTGACATTTTTAAGCTTAAAAATATCTATGATGTTAGATATTTGACATATGAAGTTTTGAAGCTTGTTGACAATACAACAAAATAGCATACATATCAAATCGCATATATATCAACATATGTGCAACTCCATCTATTGAAAAAAATCCGCATTAGTAACCGGTAATAGGTCTGCCTCCTCCATGAAGCTAGAACTGTATGAGGGCAAGTTGGCAGCCAGAACAGGGCCTGACACACAGTGGGTCAGCATTCAATAAATACTTCCTGAGTCATTGAGGTAATGATCACATGAGCAAGGATTCCTCTTTCCCTGAGATAGCAGTGAAGAGGAAGGGGAGGTGTGATGGAAAGCTGACTGGAGGTCAGGACAGAAGCGGAAGTTGTATTTGCTTACAGGCCCCTGTTTTCTCAGTGAGGGAGGAGGTTTGGCCACCTGCTTAGAGCAATGGAGGCAGGGAGCTGGTAGGACCCTTGAGGAAAGTGGTAAGGTTCAGAACAGCTGTTCGGGAGAGCAGATGAGACATCCTTGAGGCCCCCAATGAGGTTGGAGCTCATAAATTTATAATGGAGCCCAGCAACATGAATATGCCATTCTCCCCAGAAGGGCTTAGCAGACATGCACTAAAAACAGACAAAATAATGCTAGTTGTTATTTATTCATACCTACTATGTGCCAGGATCAATGCTGTGTGGTTAGGGTGCCCACTTTCTATTCCTCATAACAAAGCCTATAGTGTAGGTGTTATTATTTCCAACATACAGATGGAGACACTGAGGCTTATGAAGGCTAAGCTGGCGATAGGCAGAAGCATATGGAAACCGCAGACTGGCTCCAAAGGCCAAGGCTTTGTCTGGGGCCATCACCAAGCCTTCTGTGGTTTAGCTGGATTGAACTGAGTTGGAGGTGGTCATGGTGAAGGCAGTGGGAGTATAAAGGAGAATAGAAGGAAGGGCTCTGGCTAGAGTGTTATTATATAGAATGACTAACTGTGGGCTCTCGGTAAGCGAATATATGAATTCAGGTATGTTTGGAGACCTCCATGTGAAGAGAAACTAAAGGTATCAGTAATATCAAATAATAATTTTTAAAAGAGTAAAAAAGCTGGAGAAGGGCATAGATAGGAAGATGTGGTTTATGTTTATGATCCAGAGTGACCCAATTCCAGGTGGTGATAAAGCTAAGATGTGGCCATGGGAATGGATGTGAACATACCCGAATGAAGGAGGTTACAGAGCTGTAAGACCGTCTGTAGTGTTTCTTGGAAAGTGAATGCCTAGCATATTTTAGATGCTCAATATTTCTTGAATTAATGGATGAATGAGAGGATAGCCACAAAGAGAAGCTATAAAGTAATGGGACTTCTTTACTTGTGTGGCTTGTGAGCATTTATCACTCTTTTGCAATCCTGCTTTACCCATAAGTTAATTAAATAAAGAGAGCAAAAGAAGTGTCCCATCTGAAATGAAAACAAAGTGCCCCCTTGAAGTGACGATCTGATTTTTGCAGAGTAGAGTTGTGGAGGCACAAACATTTGAAGGCCTTTTTGATTGGAGCAAGAAGGAAGTTCAATGAAAACAGTCATTATTATGCTGGAGAAGAACAGCAATCAGATTGAGAAATGACAATCTTCTGTATACTCTGTTGTTTTTCCTATACGGTACATGAATTAACACAAAGATAGCATGAATATTTTGTGTTTTATGTGTTATATCAGGGCCGAGGCTCAGTCAACCTTTCATGCTTTGAAGCTAGTAATCCAGGCATAGAGTCTTATTTAAGCTAAGTCATGATAATCCTTCACAAATGGAATATAAAACTCAATCCTGATTCATGAATTAGTGCATTGTTTTTCCCTGCTGACGTCTGATTGTGAGGTACAACATACAGGCATGCCAAGCAATGACAGATGAAACAGCATGATGTAATCTTGCGTTTCAAAGAGTGAAGCCTCCAGGGTATTGGTAAACACACAGCTAAACAGAGCCTCACAATACCCTTCTGTGTTTTATGGTTTTGTCAAAATCAAAGGAAACGTATTTACTTTGGAACAAATAATTGTGGGAAATGTCTATAGTGTCCCTGTGGCTTGTTTTCCTGGTAACTAGAATTCCCTTTGGTGTGTGAATAATGCTGGATAAGTAAGCCGTGTTGGACAAAGGACAAGATGTATTCCAGCCTTAATTATGGTATAGAGGAGTTTTACTCTAGGCTTCTTACTTCACTTGTCAGGAAATTGTTATGGGAAGGCGAGTAACTGTTTTACAGTTAACAGAGTTAAGGTTCTTAACTGAATATACTCTTGGTGAAATGTAAGTGAAAGGCAATTTCTCAACTCTGTATTTTTAGATCATTAAAACTGAAAGACAACCCTGGCCATCCGTACTTGGCTAGCTTTTGCAATTTTGCTGTAGAGAGGCTAACCCCCATGCAACTTGATACCTGTTTCTGGCATTTTCTAGTTACTTGCAAATAGCATTCAGCTCTTTCCTGCTTAGCTCTGTGATGGTGAATAGTCATTGTAGAGAGGCCTTTCTACTTAAGAATACATCCATTAAGGAGCACACTAAGAAATAAGATCTAGGAACCAACAAGTTTAACACTCTCCAAATCACACTTTCCTCCCACTTTTCTTCTAAAAGAATTAAACCCCAACAGTTTTTTATTTGATTAAAACAATAAAATGACTTTACACTGTAGATAACCTCAAAAATCACCTGCCATAGCATGAGATGCAAAGCCAAGGGCAGAATAGAAGCATCCTTAGTGGTCTGGAACCTGGGGAGCCCAGTTAGAGAAGCCACACCTTCAGTGATCTGAAGGCTCCGTTGATTCTTATAGTATGATAGAATGTTATTATACTAATTGTAAAGGATTTATATTGTGAGACTGGCAAGCATGGGGTTCACTGATGGCGCTAATACAGATATTTCAAGGCAGAAGTAATGATACACTTTGCGAGGCAATGATGCATCAGAACAGAGTGTCAGCGGAATCCCAGTGAACGTGAGTCACAGTAAAGGTGTGGACAGAACTGGCAACATGAAGAAACCTCCTGAAACTCATGAAAACATGTTAATGTTGAATTTTATTTTCCCATATTTACAAGTGTGTGTATTATGGTCTTTGATTGCATGGACAAGAGATTATAGACATATTATATATTCATTCTATATATGTTTTCCTCATACTTTTATTCCTTTTCTTTCCTGTCTTCAGAATAATGGAAGATTTAGTTAAATTAGTTCATTTTTAATTCCCAGAAACTACTTTTATAAATACAGAGTACTGTATAGACCATAATACCTGATGGAATTCATTTAGTGCAAAAATGGAAAAGTTATACATTATAAATCAAGATGGTTATCTGAAACACCATATATTGTCATTATGCTCTAAAAATTAGAGTATTTTAGGAAAGAGGAAAAAGAGCTCACATGATTTGTAATTTACATCCTGAAGTTTCTTCCTCTTTCAGAAAAACAATTAGGAACATGTTTTTTTCCTTTTAAATCAACAACATACAACCGTGAGAATTGGGTGGTGTTGAATTCTTGTGAGAATTTCACTGAAAAAGTCCAAACTCTGTTCTATTTTAACCTTGATTGCAAGTGATTTCTGTAGTATCCTGCATTTTCCTTGGTGATCTGTGCTAAAGCAATATTATTAAGGAGCT
>NW_005871230.1:289533-291778 GCF_000147115.1 Myotis lucifugus | reverse complement strand
TCCTTGGTAGTACTCATTGCTCCATTCTCTTGTTAGTATATGTCTAACTTTCCAACAGACTGCTAATTCATAGAAATTTAAGTGTTTTTTAATTTATTTTTTATTGTTGTCAGTAATACAGATGTCCCTCACTTCCCCCCTTTACCCCCCTTCACCCAGTTCCTGCCCCACCCCAGGCCTTCCCTGCACTATTGTCTGTGATGGGCTATGCATATATGCATATAAGTTCTTTAGTTAATCTCTTCCTGCTCCCCTCACCACCTACCCCCTTCCTTCTGAGATCTGTCAGTCTGTTCCATGAATCCATGTCTCTGGACCTATTTTGTTTGTCAGTTTATTTTTACCTTTTTATTTCCAGTGCTTGATACAGGGCTTCAGGCATCTATTAGTGCACTATAATTGTTAAATACATGAGTCCAAGCAACCAAAACCAAGTACAATTTATGAAAAAGCAACAACAGAAAAAATATGGCAGCAACAAAAAGGGAGAAAGGTGTATCTATATGGTGGCTTTGATTGCAGGGGAAGCAGATGTTGGGAGAGGACTGAAGGCCTAAGTTTGTGATTGGAGTATGCTTATCTCAGAGGTGATGGGTTGCAGGTCACCTTAGAAAGGGTTATAAGGACAATGGCATCTTTAGGGACAAGACAGCATTGAGGAGAAAGGACAAATAGGGTGTGTGTTTACATTAAGACAGAGGTACCCCAGGGGGCGTGGAAGAGCCTGGGGTTGAGGAGGGATGGGGTTGAGCCAGATAGGAATGGGAGTGTGGCAAGTGATGATAGAAGGGGGCAGGGGGAGGAGGGTTCTCTCTAGGGCAGCCGTGGGCAAACTACAGCCCGCCGGGCCATTTGAAATGAATAAAACTAAAAAAAAAAAAAAAAAAAGACCGTACCCTTTTATGTAATGATGTTTACTTTGAATTTATATTAGTTCACACAAACACTCCATCCATGCTTTTGTTCTGGCCCTCCCGTCCAGTTTAAGAACCCATTGTGGCCCTCAAGTCAAAAAGTTTGCCCACCCCTGCTCTAGGGCAATGTTCCAGTAACAGGAAGGAGGAAGAGATTGGGAGTCAGGCTGCAGATGCAATGGTGATACTGACAGTTGTTGCAATAATAATCGCTAAATTCACCGAGGCCTTATTATGTGTTCGGTCCTGTACTAAGCACTTTCCATAAGTTATGTCATTGAGTCCCACAGCAGTAATATGAGACAGATAATACCACTTCTATTCTCAGATGGTGAAGTAACCTCCCTATGGCCACACTGTGGGCCAGGAGCCACACTGTGGGCCAGGAGCAGGCCTGGGACTTACCTCCAGAGCCTGTTCACTAAATCATTACACACCCAGCCTCCAAAATAGACACCCCCCGCCCACCCCCAGCCAGTGCCAACAACTAGCGTTGCTTTTTCACAGCCATGTCCCATGTGTCACCTGGGGTGAAGTTCTGAGAATGCAGGAGAGTTTAGGCCTGTGTTCCTTGTTCGTTCATGCTGTAATCAGAAGCATGACATTCGTTCTGTTTAGCCTCAGGTGGGCGATCTTAAAAACTCCAGTGAATCCCAGCTCTGGAAAACACCTCAAAGGCTGACAATTGCAGCCTGTATAGATTATTGATTGCATTTTATTTTACTTCTTAAAAAGGCCTAGATAATTATGGAAAATATTTAGCTTTGACAGAAGAGAAAAAATGCCTTGTTTAGTAACAGACTGAAAAAAACAAAGGCATTGAGTAACCTCCATGAAGAGCTTGTGTTATGGGGTGTGTGTGCATTTGTGTGTATGCACACATGTGTGTTGAAGAATGGGAGAATTAACAGTTGTGTGGAGGTATGTTGTTTTGATAGCATGAGATATAGAACCAAGTGTTTTCCTCTGAAACAAAACTGTAGGAAGCACAGACTATGTACTGTCAGCCCTCTGTATCCATGGTTGCAGACCCTGTGGATATGGAGGGCCAACTAAGTTACTTTAGCATCTGTGGATTTTAGTATCCAAGAAGTGTCCTGGAACCAATGCCCCATGGATACCGAGGGACCACTGCACTGTTAAATTGTAAATCATGCCCCAGGTTTGAATGGATTGTTCTGTGCCCGGTGAGAGGGTTGAGCAAAGACAGAAGGGCCTATGGGGTTGGTATCTGGTGTGCACAAGACATACTGTAGATTTGGGCCAGTGTCATCCGGGCAGAGTGAGTCAGGGGTGCACAGGAAGGTGAGCACAGAGAACAGAGACTCCAG
>NW_005871230.1:215342-289112 GCF_000147115.1 Myotis lucifugus | reverse complement strand
CACACAAGAAACCTATATCTAGACTCTGCCACTTAGCAGGCAAATGACTTGGGTAGGTAGATGAGTCTTACACACTCATCTGTAAAATGGGAATAATCAAGCCTACTTCACAATATTGTGAAGATTCACTGAGGTTCCATAGACAGAGTGCATAGCGCAGTACTTTTCACACAGTAGGTGTCCAATAAACATTACATACCTTCCCCTTTCCCTTCTCTCCCACCTTGGTATTGGTGTGATTCTGATCATGTTTGTTTGACTCAGCTGTGCCATACCCTTCATTAGACATGCTTGGTTTGCCACATATCTCTAGACCAATCAGAAAAAAGTATTGATATTTTGATTAGAATTTTGATTAATTTGTTTAGACCAAATTAATTGTAAATTTTTTTTAGCATTAAAGGAATAACTAGAGTACATGACAGAGAAAAAAAAATCCAAAGTTTTATCTGAGAACCCAAGAAGAGAACCCAAGAAGACACATGGATAGTGGTGTTGAAATAGTCTTCCAAGCCACTGTGAAACTTCTAGATCACAATGCTTTGCAATTACTACTTGGAAAAATGTTTATTGGAACAACATCATGCACGAATCTTATGAGTGAAGGAAGTCAGACATAAAATGGTACCTGTTGTGTGTGGTGAATTAATAAGGGCCACATAGTTTTTGCGATTACTCCCAATACAAGACAGTCTATGTATTACTCCTGTGAATATCAGATGCTGTGATGACTTGCTTTGACCAATAGAATGTGGATGAAATATAGTGTGACTTCTCAGCCTGAGCCTCAGGGGCTTGTAGCTCTCACTCTCTTGGAACACGAATGCTATGTGATAAAGTCCGGACCGCCCTGCTGGACAAATATAGCCCAATGGCGAAAACCCCCGGAGATTTACTAGTATTTGGACAGTTTTAGGTCATGAAGCACTAAATCAAGTTGCCAGATGACTGAAGCTGCATGTGTGACCCAAGGTGAGACAAACGGAAGAACTGAGCTCGGGCCAAATTGTGAGCAAATAAAATGGTTGTTGATTTATTTTTATTTATTTATTTAAATTTTATTATTATTTTTTTCCATCACCATTTATCCTCTCTTTGCCCTCTTCCACCTCCACCTCCCTTCCACCCCACAATCAGGGACAACTACATTTTGGGGTGCTGTGATATAAAGTGAAGTTAACTGATGCCCTAGATGGTTTGGCTCAGTGGATAGATTGTTGGCCTGCATACTGAAAGGTCCTGGGTTTGATTCCAGTCAGGGGCACATGCTGGGGTTGTGAGCTCGATCCCCAGCAGGGGTCATGCAGGAGGCAGCCAATCAATGATTCTCTCTCATCATTGATGTTTCTATCTCTCTCCTTTTCTCTCTGAAATCAATAAAAATGTTAAAAAAAGAATGTTATAGTGAATGTAACTGATATAGTGTATAATTTTATTTATATGAAGTTAAAAAAAGGCTAATCTATAGAGACAGAGGTCAGAATAGCAGTTACCTTTGGTGGGTACTGACTGGAAGGGGCATATGGAGCCTTCCAGAAATGCTTTCTTTATTGAGCTGGTTGATGGTCTCACACGTCTGTTCACTTGGTGGAAATTCATCAAGTTGTGTACTTGAGCACTTGAGATCGCCGCATTGTACTATATGTGTGTTAGTACACACACACACGCACACACACACGCATATGATTGCTACAGGTGTGCACTAGTTGGATGAGTTAACAAGCGGCACACAGGTGCTGACAGAGTCAGCAAAACACAAGACAGACTGTTGAAGATGAAGGCCATTCATTTAAAATATACTTGTTACATACCTACCTTGGACCAAGTATTCTGCTGGGGATAAATACTTGAATAAAACACAATCTGCTTTTGCAAAATTATATGTGCTAAATCAGTCCAATGCAGAGACAAAGGCTAGAGCGAAATGGTATTATTTTACCACGACAATGGGTAACTGAGAACATAAAAGGCAATTAAAAACTGGATTATAAATCACATCATGGTCTTTGAGAGATAAACTGAATATGTACTGCTTATTAAGGTTCGTTTCTTTCAACAGACCCGCAGAATTGTTTATCTTTCATTTTGTGAAACACAGTGTGTGTGTGTGGGACTGAAGATGCCTGCGAGGTTAGGGACTGCCAAAATGGAAGGTGCTACCCCTCTCCTGGTTAGATTATATTTCAGTACTTTTGTCAGTGAGCTTGGCGTTGCAATGTATCAAAGCAGAGAGTGGTTAAACAATTTCGTTCATCCTTTATTCATGATCAAGTACAATGTTAAGTTTCTAGAAAATATGTCACTGCAGTCAGCTTTCATCAAAAGCAGAATTGTTCAGTGAGTGGAATGAAGGCTGAGAATGAAGCTGACACAGAGAGCAGAATGTGAAGTGGAGATGTGGTTATGGTGATGTGGTGTGAACCCTGAACCTAGCTGTACCTGAAGCATAAACATGTTCCCTTTATTATCTATTTATTGTTATAGCAGCTTGAGTTTGGCTTTTTGCCACTTAGAAGATTCCTAACCAATAGAGTCAACGGGGCCCCCTTCCCACTTCTTGCCCCTCCTTGGCTGCTATAGCTAAATCCTTACTACTTCCCTCTTCCTAGACACTAACCTACCTGGGGTCATCTTCTTTCTTCTAGGTAACTTTATATGGAGTGGAAGTATGGTAGATGAAGTAGTGGCTAAAAGACAATAAAAAAGGATAACAATGGCAGGATCCAGATTTCTTTTCTTGTTTGAAAGTATGAGTTCTAGCTGCCATCTTGTCAATCACCCAAATGCTTGGTGCTGACAGTGCCATTGTGGCTTATATGTGGATATAACCTTACGACACACATATGTTCAAGATATCACTCGGGGTAAGGTGAATGGACAATGAACAACTGTAGTACACTTATATTAATCTTTGAACCATTTAGTTAACTGATTAACTTCCCATTGTGAATTGGAACCCTCTCTATTTTCTTAATTAGAATGGTTACTACTAATCAGAAGGTATGCTTTATTTATTATATATTGCTTGTATAATTAATTTATTATTATACTAGAGGCTCAGTGCACAAAATTCGTACACTGGGTCGGGGGAGGGTGTCCCTCAGCCCAGCCTGCACCCTCTCCAATCTGGGACCCTGTGTGTTCGGGCCTAAACTAGCAGTCAGACATCCCTCTCACAATCCAGGACTTCTGGCTCCCAACGGCTCGCCTGCCTACCTGCCTGATTGCCCCTAACCACTCCCCTGCCAACCTGATTGACGCCTAACTGCTCCCCAGCCAGCCCAATTGCCCCCAACTGCCCTCCCCTGCTGGCCCAGTTGCCCCCAACTGCCCTCCTATACTGGCCTACGTGGCCCCTAACTGCCCTCCCCTGCCGGCCTGGTTGCCCCTAACTGCCCTCTCCTGCCGGCCTGGTTGCCCCCAACTGCCCTCCCCTGCAGGCCTGGTTGACCCTAACTGCCATCCCCTGCAGGCCTGGTCCCCCCCAACTGCCCTCCCTCCCCTGCAGGCCCTGTTGCCCCCAAATGCCCTCCCCTGCTGGCCTGGTCGCATATAAACTGTTTTTGGAAATCAGTCTGGACATGTTGTCAGTCATTTAGTAGTAATATGTATAGTGTGTTGTCTGAACATACATATACTAGTAAGTATAAGGAGAGAGTTTGAAACTAGACAGGCAAGGAGAAGCTATGGTTCTTTCACAGGCTGTATCGCAATCTCCCAAACTGGAAGGTGAGCCCCCATCATCAGGACCAATGTTTTATTCAGCTTGTATTCCAGATGTTTGCAGAGTGCCTGGCTTAAGATATGTTTTGTTGAATTGTATTAATATCGTAGGCACATCCTTGGTTCATTTAACTTTATAAATGCGTACCATATCATCTCTCTTGACCGCTGGCTGCCTTTCCATAGTTCAGAGGAAACAAGCAGATTCCTATATCCTGCCTTTTGCTTTTAACACATACTGGGCATTGGGCCAAGCAATGGCCAGGTGGACAGGCAGACAGGAGCCTAGAAAGTTTACACCAAAGGTCAAGGAAAGGTAGATGGCCTTGAGTTCAGCCAGGCATGGAAAACAAAATGAATCCAAATTTGAGAAGAAGTTAAGTGCCTGGGCAGGCAGCCAAGGCAGCTCTAGGAATAGATTTAGAGGAAGGGGGATGGGGCAGGTGAATTTGCAACTAATTCTTATGCCCTAGTCCAGTCAAGAGCTTACTCCTTCAAGAGTAAGACCAAATCTTAGGACATGGGAAGTACAGATGGCTCTTGAGTGAAACTGGCTGACTATGCAATGAACTTCCAAGGTGGTTCCTTAACAGGACCTCACTCCATATTTTTCATACTGACAGCAAGAGCTCATATGAACAAAGGATTATCCTTCACAATAATTTCATAAACAGGATTCTAATGAATTAATTCACAAATAGAAAAGTAGAATTCACTGGAAACAAAATATATATGCATGTGTGCTTGCAGGAACACCTCTTACTCCCTCACCCCCAACATACATGCACAGAGAAAAAATATCTCCGAATCATTGGGATAGGATTTGAAATTGTAGAGAAACAGATACTAATACTTGGAATCTTAATTTATGAAAATGAAGATAGGATTCTTATCAGGAACATTGAATCTCTTTCATATGTGTTAGATGGCAGTGGGTCAGACTGAGAAATTTGTAAAAATTGTTTGATTGTAACCCTTGGAATTTATAGTTCAGGGCTCTGAACCTGCTATTAAATCCCCTGAATCTGAGTTACACATTGTGCTATGATGAGTAACAGGCACTGTGTTTATCCTTCTGCCTTAAACAACTAAAAGAAAATGGGCAAACGTATGTAAAACAATAGTGTTTAGTTATTCTATTTTATTTTTATTAATTTAAAAATATTTTTATTGATTTCAGAGAGGAAGGGAGGAGGGAGAGATAGAAACATCAATGTGCCCTGACTGGGAATTGAATGATGACCTCCTGGTTCATAGGTTGATGCTCAACCATTGAGCCATGCCGGCCGGGCTTAAAAGAGACAGTACTGGACAATGAACTCTGAGAAAAGGGAAACAAATGAAGCGAGCCCTATGATTGGCCCAGCTCACTTCCTCATGAATGTTTCCAGACTGCAGTGCAATCCTCCCTGAGTTGAGGAGCAAGAGTTTGTAGCTTGAGAAGGCAAAGGTGAATAGAATTCACAGGGCAGAATACCAGAGAGCAGAGAGCTATAGGGAGAGAGGGAAAGACAGAAAGAAAGAGATCTGGAGATCTGCAGAGGGTACCCTCAAGTCCTTACTGAATACTGATCCGTGCATGTATGTGAGGAGAATTCTTTGGCAATGGGAAGAAGTAGATAGAACAATCCCCGGAGCTCTCACAGAGCCAAGAATAGCTCACCTTCCCGCCATTCAAAGTGAAAAGACCTCTTGACACATAGGACATTCAGTAGAGCGCTCAGAAAGGTGTTTCCTTAGTTGTGGGGTCAAGCCCTACACCAAATATTATTGTGGACCTGCCTGACAAAGATTAAAAGCAAGCCTTGAAAGGATCAGCCTATTTCTAAGTAAATTAACTTTCCCAGAATAATGTTCAAGAATATATAAAGAACACAAGAATAAGAATCCAAGAGTCCATCTAATAAAATAATGACTAGGCATTCAAAGAAATGGGAAAATATATAATATTTTGAGGAGCAAAGTCAATCAATAGAATCAGACCCAAATATGACATGAATCATAAGATTAATAGTAAGGACATTAAGATAGCTATTTAAAATATACTTTATATGTTCAAGAAAATAGAGGAAAACATGAGCATGAGGAGAGAAATGAAAAAGGTAAAAAAGACCTAAATCAAACGTCTAAAGATGAAAAATCAATGCTTGAGATAAAATATACAACAGATGGGATTAATAACAGATTAAACACTACAGAAGAAAAGATTAGTGCATTTGAAGGCATACCAATATAAACTATCCAAAATGAAACAGAAACAGAAAAGGCTGCAAAAAAACAAACAAAAGGAAAAAGAGAAAAAAGACACAAAGAGAGCATTAGTAAGCCTTGGGACAACATTAAGTAATTCTATACTTATTAAAGATATTGAATTAGTAGTTAAAATTTTTCTCACAAAGAAAATTCCAGGTTTATTTGTAAATCCTACCACACATTTAAAGAAGAAATAATATTAATTCCACACAAACAATTTGGCAATTTCTTGAAAAGTTAAACAAATGCCTACCATATGACCAGTCATATTACTCCTGAGTATTTACCCAAGAGAAGGGAAAGCATATTTCTACACAAATGCTCATATACAAATGTTTATAGCAACTCTACTCATAAAACTAGAAACAACACATGGGCTCATCAATAGATGAAGAGTTAAATGAATTATGGGATATCTAGGTAATAGAATACTATAATAAAGGAGCAAAGTACTAATGCACAGAAAAACATGAATGAATCTCAAAATCATGCTTTAAGATAGACAAAAAGGAATATATATTGCATGAGTTCCATTTACATAAAATTCTAGAAAGTGCAAACAAATCTATAGTAGCAGAGAGTAGGTCAGTGGTTGTCTGGGGTTAGGGGTGGAGGAGGGAAGGATGGATTACAAAGGACCACAAGGAAAATTTTTTGGGGTGATGGAAATGTCTGTTATCTTGATTGTAGTGATGGTTTTATGAAAGCTCATCAAATTGTATACTTTAAATATAGGTTGATTATTTTATTTTATTATTTTTTAAATTGATTTTAGAGAGAAAAAGGGAGAGAGAGAGAGTGAAAGAGAGAGAGAGAAACATCAGTCAGTTGCCTCCCACACTAGCCCTGACAGGAATCAAACCCACAACCTGGGCATGTGCCGTGACTGGGAATTGAACCCTCCACCTTTCGTGTGGGGATGATATGCCAACCAACTGAGCAACACCAGCCAGGGCTTTGAGCAGATTATTGTATGTGAATTATCCTTCAATACAGTTGATAAAAGAGAAGGGTGGAAGAAGGAAGAGAGGGAGGAAGAAAAGGAAGGAAGGGAGAGGGAGAAGAAGAAGGAGGAGGAGGAGGAGGAGGAGAAGAAGAAGAAGAAAAAGAGGAGGAGGAGGAGGAGAAGAAGAAGAAGAAAAAGAGAAGGAGGAGAAGGAGGAGGAGGAGGAGGAGGAGGAGGAGGAAGCATTGTTATTGACTTAATTAATGGGGCTTTCCCACTTACCAGGGGCGAGGTTGGATCTAGGTTGAATTCTGTGGGGTGTTCTGCTTGGTTTGTTGTGGCTCCTGGGACACTGGCAGCTGGCAGCATCTCTATGTTGGCCATCAGAACCACACAGAGGCTGAAACTACCTTGGATTTGTGCCTTGAGCTTCTAGACTGTGGCAGTGAAAACTTGAGTCCAGGTCCTCATTACAGCAGATGGGGAATGATGGCATGGGCAGCAATCCTTGAATTTTGGATAATTCTTTCTTATTTATTTATTTATTTATTTATTTTCAATTTTTTTATTGATTAAGGTATTACATATGTGTCCTTATCCCCCCATTACCTCCCCTGACCCTGTTGTCTGTGTCCATTGTTTTGGTTATATGCATGCATACAAGTCCTTTGGTTGATCTCTCCCGTCCCTCCACCCTCCCCTACCTTCCCTCTGAGGTTTGATGGTCTGATGGATGCTTCTCTGTCTCTGGATCTGTTTTTGTTCATCAGTTTATGTTGTTCATCATATTCCATAAATGAGTGAGATGATGTGATATTTATCTTTCTCTGACTGGCTTATTTCACTTAGCATAATGCTCTCCAGTTCTATCCATGCTGTTGTAAATGGTAAGAATTCCTTCTTTTTTACTGTAGCATAATATTCCATTGTGTAGGTGTACCACCGTTTTTTAATCCACTCATCTGCTGATGGGCACTTAGGTTGTTTCCATATCTTAGATATGGTGAATTGTGCTGCTATGAATGTAGGGGTGCAAATATCCTTTCTGATTGGTGTTTCTAGTTTCTTGGGATATATTCCTAGAAGTGGAATCACTAGGTCAATTGGGAGTTCCATTTTTAGTTTTTTGAGGAAACTCCATACTGCAGACTCTTTTATTTTTTAGAGCAAAAGTTTCCTTTCCACTTAGTTAAAAATCAAGTGCATAGAAACATTTCACTTTGCAACTGCATAGAGAAAGGGAGAAACATTTTGCTATCCTAAGTTCTTGAAAGAAAATGCAAAATGTTTGAGATGTTTAAACTTACACAAACATTTAGTAGCCTTGAGTTATCCTAAAAAGATGTCAGCCTTAACTATGAGTGATCAGGAACATTTAGAAAGGAGGTGACTGGTGAAAGTTAATTCCATTTAACTTTTCCATTTAACTGATTCTTGCCCTTCAGCATGAAACAGATGTTGTAAGCAAAAAAATGTATACAGATCTAGATACATTGACAACTATTATACCTGGAAATATAGAGTCACTAGGACAAAAATCAGGTCTATGAAATCACTGGTGGCTTCTCCCAATAGAGCCCCAGGCTGAGAATCATCTGGCATGTCCTCCCCAAGGGTCAGCCCTGACCAGAGAGAACACCTTTTCCTTTCCCTCCTCTGAGATTCTCACCTTGGTTTTGCTCCTTCGCCTCTAACTCCAATGAAGTTTCTGTGATGCTGGTGGACCCCAGGAGACATGATCCTCTTGCCTCCCCAGAAAGCTGGTATGGACCACCACCAAGAGTCTGCCTACCAATTTTTCCACTCTGCAACACCCTTCTATCAAAACGCGTATCTCTCCACCAGCGAGTTCCCATTTTCCTCTTCTTAGGTTTGATTCCCTCTCATTGCTGAGCTTCTAGAAACAGTAAGAAACCAAAGGCTCTTTTGCCTCTTCTAAGTTTGAATGATCTATCATTATCTGATTGTATATTTTTTTCAAATGAATACTTTGTAGAATTATAATCCCTAGGTTAGTATTTTGTAAATAAAGTTGATTAAAATAGAAAAACATTTAAAAGTATAAAACTAAAAAAAAAAATCACCCAAATTCCTAATGTTGCTTTTCCTTTGTTTTGGAAAAAAAGAGTAATTTGGGGAAAGAAAAATCAGGAAAATAACATTTGAGAGAGTATTTAAGAAATGTAAATGATTATTCTTGTTTAAACCACCTTGCTATAATATCTGGTTTTACAACTAGTGTGTTAAATGGCCCTAGTCCTGGGGGATGGAAAAAAACAAACCTTTACAATATTTGTATATATAAGATAGATTTTTTTAATTGCAAGTTTTCAGTTAAAGTCAAATTGAACTTGGAATGGGCAAATGCTGTTCTTCATCTTCCTTCTTTGTGTAGCATATGATGAGAGGGCCACGCCCTTCTTAAAACTCCCCATCCCTTCACTTCTGAGGGCTGAGTCACTTCTGGCTCTTCTTTTCACACATAACCCCCTTCAACATTCAACGTCTCTCCTTGGAGGAGGTTTCATGATGTCTAAATCTCTAGATCTAGCTCTAACCTTCATCCTGACTAGATATCTTCATTTCCAGTTGGCTTTCATTATCTCTCAAAGATAATGAAACTCAAACTCCAAAAGTATACAATATACCTTCATTTCCCACTATGTTCCTCTACTTGAATTTCCTACTTGATTAGTATTATGGCCAACTTCCTAGTCACTCTATCAATAAGTACTGGCACTTTCCTTGATTGCCCGTATCAAATTTTTTATCAAGCATTATTTTTAGTCTATTTGAAGAAGTCTCTAAAATATCTTCCTTCATTTTCATGCCCACCAGCGCTTGCACAATTCAGGTTCTAGTATCCCCTACCTGGACAAATTTCAGCACTCCCTGCTTTTTACCTGCCAATATACTTCCTTCTATTCAATAAATCCTTCACAAGGTGATCCCTATTCAGAATAAAGTTTGGGAGCCACTGCCTTGGTTTATCTGGAAAAAAAAATAAATAAATCCTTCACACTGATGCTTGAGTTTTCTTCCTAAGTTTTAGCTTGGTTTTGTAGCTCATTCATTAAAAAACTGCAATAATTTGTTACTGCTTGCAGAATAAATCTCACCTTTGCTAGGTGTTCCCAGCCCTCCCCAGTCTGATGAACCCGCGTTCATAGTTTATTCCCCAACTTTATGAATCCTGTATGCATTTTCACTACTCAGTGCTTTTCCACATCTTTTTCTTTTTCTTGTAAGGACTCTTTCATAGCATCTGTTAAAACCCAGCCATTTTTGAAATTGGGAGGAAATGCCCATTTTTTATGGTTCAGTGGATTTAATCACTGCTTGCTTGCCCCTGAGGTAGCCCTTGGCCTGCCCATCTGTCCCAGTGCTCATGCTGTGCGTGGTGCACAGAATAACTTTTTCTTCATAGATTCTGTGAAAACAACTCCTGGCTTTCTGAATCACTGAAGTCCTTGATTATAATGTTTGGAAAATTTAGCAAGATTTTAAATTATGCATATGGCCAGCTGAAGAAATTTATATACTTCCACTGAGATTTAAAATATAACCAAATAGGCCTGGCTGGTGTGGCTCAGTTGGTTGGAATGTTGTCCTGTACACCAAAAGGTCTCGGGTTGAATTCCTGGTCAGGGCACATGCAGGAAGCAACCCATTGATATATCCCTCTCTCATATCCATGTTTCTCTCTGTCTTTCCCTTCCCCTCTCTCTAAAACTATGTGAAAATGTCCTTGGGTGATGATTAAAATAGATATATATTTATATATAACTAAGGAGAGCATGCTTAGACAATAAGCATAGAAGAAACTTGAAGAATAGACTCATCTAGTTGTTAATGACAGAAACTCAACTCAATTACAGGTTAATGAAACTGAAAAATCCAAGACTAAAGCAGCCTTTAGTCACTGCACAGACACGCAGATAATGTCATCCATCAGGACCGATCTTTCCTTAACTCTCAGCTCTGCATTCTTCTGCACTGGCGTCATTCCTGGTCTGGCTCTCTCCTTAAGCTCAACATGGTTACCACCAAAACCAGGCTCACCCCCCACTAGACTGGAACACCAGCAGAAAGGAGCATCTCCCTCCTAACAGTTCTAGCAGAACTTTTAGGAGTGGATTTTATTGGGCCAGAATGGGTCACATCCCCAGCCACAAATCAGTTGCTGTGGACAGTGGGATGGAATGCTCTGACTAGCCAGGTTGGATCATATACCCATCTGTGGACTGGGATTGGGGTCAATTTAAGTGTATCCTGATGGACTTGGAGAAGGGTAGAGATGGTTTCCCAGGAAAAAATTGGTGTGCTATTCATGGCAGAAAGGGAAATGGATCCCGGACAGGACAAAACAACAGAGGATCTATATAACTTCTTGGTTACCAACACCCATAATCTAAAACATGATAATTTAGGAAAAGCCTCCATTTTAATAATATTAATAGAGAAAATGTTGATTTAAAAAATTAGTGTCATAAGTAAAATTACAAACATATTTTTAGTCTATGCAACCGAAGAAACTTTTAAAAATAAATGTTAATAAACTGTCTTCAATCATTAAGACATTCATTCATTCATTCATTCATTCTAGAAATTTCTTGTGGTTAGCCAGGCATTGTGCTAAATGCTACAAGTACAAACTCTTCAAGGTGAGGTTACAGATTCCCAAGTTGACATCAACCTCCCACACATTAAAGCTGTTGAGGTAAGAGCTCTCCCTGATAATATGGATAGGCTTTTCAGTTATGTCTCATACCACAGAATAATGCAATACAATCCTTTACAAAGTATTTTGTAAAAAATATGTTTTACTTAGCATTCTTAATTGATTTGTCCTGGCTTTACTTTTAGTTAAGCCAAATTATTTAATTTGACCAAATGATACATTTTTCTAGCTTCTTATGTATGAATTCAAGATGACCATATAAAAAGACGAAAATCTTTATATCATTTACACGTCTTTCATTATGATGAAACTGATAGACATGGGACTATACCTTCTAATGTAACGGATCTTTCTGATGGTCAGTCTCTAGTCTGTGGTGAGTCTTGTTATTTTGGAACCAGTTATGGCGAAACAAAGGCAGTCTTTCTTGTTTCAATGACATTGAATATTCACATTATTTATTAAGGGAGGATTATGTAACATTTAAATGAAGGCTCCAATCCATAAAATACCTGTCACAGATGAAAAACATGTATGTGGATAAGCATAATGCATTCATTTATAGGCCGTGGGTCCGCTATCCCTCCAGGAATGTTATAAATCCCCGTGGTGTCCCTGGGTGTCGGGGTTGGCCACAGCATCTGTAGCTGTAGAAGCCAATGTGGTCCAGGAGCTCCCCGCTGGCTGCACATCTGAACAGCTTCAAGAGTACAAGTTTCCCCATGAAAGGTTTGGAATAAATTACACTAAAAAATTGGCTCCAGAAAGAGTTATTTTGGATGGGACAAGGTGAAGCTCTCATGAGGTGTGAGAAATGAATCCCTTCTGTGTAGTGGGTGTCTGTGGAAGAGGCGGTAGGGGTGGTTAATGTGGGGGAAGTGAAGGAATCTAACCCCCACACACTTGGACAGAAATGCCAACTATACTGACTGGACAAGGATTTTGAAAATTCCATTTCTTAACAAATGGCTTTATAACTTAATATGAACACATATCTTATAAAGTTATGAATCTTCCCTGATACTTTACTTTTAAAAGAATACCTTTCCCCCCTAGTGGAGTGCTGGAGCTAGTTTATACCAGATTAGGAGTGCTGATTTGTAAGCTCTTAGGAATTTTGTGAGCCAGTTGTTAAATGCAGCCATGATTAAAAATTAAATTCTATAAACCTACAATTACATTTTATATTAAAAACAAAAGCTAAAAACTATCGCAAATGGATCACTCTCTAATTATTTTGTTACATTTTCATGTGATCTATGCTCTTGAGGTGGTTTACATCTATTGTGCCAGTTCAGTGGACAGATTGTATAATGGTGAGTCTCTTCACACCCTATCCCTGGTGACATCATATTAGTAGTTTGAAATCAGCATGATGGGAATATTTACACTACAGAAATTGGCCTCAAATCAGGGCTTGATTTAGCATTTTGTTGAACATCTAGTCTTAAGAAAGTGATGGAGAAAATGTTGATGATGCATATTAAATTTAAATGTGTATTGTTTGTAGTGGTTTTCTGACATATGTGATTTTGTTTATTACTCTTTAACATAAATAAAAATATTAACCAACATAAATATGGGAATTATAATTGTTTGATAACTGCAACCATAGATTGGCTAAGGATACAAGAATTAGATAAAAAACATTCTGTGAGGAAATCAGTTGACTATATAGAATTTATTATAATACAGAGGTTTGTATATTTCATTATATTTATAAATTGTAGCCACGCCTTCTGTATGTAAGTAAAATATATGTTAAACTTTTGCATACATTCCCCCCCCCCCCCCCGTAAAGCTGATTGTTAAACTTCTACTAGAGCATCACTACCCATTAACAAAGTTGGGTTTCCTACTCCTGCTTGGACTTGACCTCTGTTTTCCCAGAATCAAAGGCTCCTCTGTGTTAGAAACTGGAGAAGGAGCTATGGCCCAGGTGAGGGACTAAAGCATACTTGGCCTGCTCGAGATAGCTGTTGGGACCCCCACAAAACCAACTACAGCTTTGCCAAAAGAGAAGAAATGGGCAGTCTTTCTAGTCATCCCTCTTTAGGCCCTAAATGTGGACCTGATTCATAAAAAACAACAACAGACACCTCCCCCACTCCCCCCACCCCCCAAAAAACAACTACATGTGAAAAACAAAAGATTAGTATTCACTCCAACCGCTTCATCTCCCAATACGTGCTTCGGGCTTCCTTTTATGTGTTCCCACTGCCCAGCCTAATGGTCTGGTCTCTGCTACAGCCACAGCTCTAGCCCTTCACGCCTCACTTCCATCATCCTGGAAGACAGTCTGGAAGCCTAATGGTGGGCATTGGGGATTTCAGAGGAGCTTCTTGGACTCCATTTGATCAGTGGCTTTGCCAAGGGCAGTGACCCCAGGAATAGTGGCAGGGAAAGGTGGAACATGGTGGTGGCTGTCTGGTAGCTGAGATGCTAGTTTGTGACTCTTGGGTTAGTCTAAGTATCAGAGTGGAACTTGGTGTTTAGAGGAAAACTGGACTTAATATCTTGTTCTTCCAGGGCATGCTCCAAAATTCACACACTTTACAGAATGGTCTTATCCCAATAGTCGTGTCTTATTAACAACTTTTGCCAGAGGGGAGACTTTCTGGGCCAGTGGGAAATGATTTGGGGACCTGTTCTAGTCCCAGTTCTGCTACTGAGAGTCCTTTGGCCTTGGACAGGTTATTTTGCTTCTCTGGGACTTGGCTTTCTATATAATGACCTAGTGCAGGTCCCATCTCACTCTGTCATCCTATGGCTTGCAGTTCTTTGTGTTATGGTTAGAGCAGAGGAAGCATACATTGTTGGTCAGAACGTCAAGGACAACATATAGCATATTGGTCATATCAATTCTTTGAATCCCAGACCTCAAATCCATTATGGCAGTAGGCATAAATCATAAATAATTCCAGACTACAACTCCCAGATTTCTTACAAGGATCAGAGCACTGACATTCTTTGGCAGATGAAAAAAGAAATTCAATTATCTGGAATGCAAAGAAAAAAGAATATTCTCTCTTGTTGAAAATCTTTCTGAAGGGCAGTAGCAGTTTCTCTTGCTTTAGTAAGAACAGGGAACATAACAATATTTCTTCCATTATGGCTCTGCTCTGCTTCAAGATTAAGATTCTGAATATGAATGACCATCATGCATTCAGAATAGTATGCAGAGATAGAAGTATGTAGAAGATTTAAGAGATTGGCCTGAATATACACTCTCCTAGGTGTACATGGAGACATCTTTATCAATTATACCTGTGGTCTCAGTGAGTCACTTAAGGTTTCAATCTATCTCATAAAAGTGGAATGACAAACAAATTGGACTTAATATCTTTGGGGTGGGGTGGTGGTGGTAGTGCTCCATTTCATTGAGTTATGGCTAATGAAGTCTCTAAGATGTTTAAAGAATCCAGAAACATAAAACATTTGTACTGTGTTCTGAGTATCAAAGGCTACAGTTGTTATTTATAAGACAGTTGCTCATAAGCAAATGTTTTCAGATTCTGAGATGTAAGGACCAGCATGCTACATCAGCTCGACCCTCCCTATGCAGGCGCTCCTTCCTCAGTGTGGGACCTCAGGGTGTCCTGGTTTTATTCTATGTTATTCTATTATTAATTAAAAATGTGTATTTAGCACCTTCTCTTGGTCCTCATTGTACAGTCTCAGCCCCCAGTGAGCTCCCAGGATTCAGGTAGAAAACATGGGACCAACCTCCAACGCAACGGAAGAGAAAAAGAGGGTGAGAGAGATGACCAAGAAGAAAAGAAAGAAGGAATGAACTAGAAGAGCAAAATAGTGTGATTAATTATGAAGAACTTGTGCTTAAATTTTAAGTAAGGAGGCAAGAATTCAAACTTCAAGGACAAGAAGAGCACCCACCTACCTTCCAGTTTCAGGGTATGGAAGGTGGAGCTTTTCTTCCCGTGGGAATCATACGTTCTGGGTGTCAAAACTGAGGCATGTAGTTCATCCACTGGCTGCGTTGACTCAAGGGGTTCTTTGGTCATTGTCAAAAGTATATCATAAAACCCTCTTCCTATCACAACACTGTTTCAATTATGCAAAGATGGGTGTCAAAAAGGTTTTAAGCCTGAGCTACTCGTCTGAAGTAATTCAGAGTTAAAACTGAGTTTCTTGATGACCCTGGGTGTTGGAGGCCTTTTGTTTGTTTTTAGGTAAGAAATGCAACTGACAACCTCCATTCCCAGCCAACCAGCCAGCTGACTAACCAAAAAAGCAAATCTCCCTCCCTCCTTCACAGCTGCACCCCTGCCAAATGCAGAACGTGTGTGTGTGTGTGTGTGTGTGTGTGTGTGTGTGTGTGTGTGTGTGTGTTGATTCTAGATGCAGCCATGTCCTGATTATTTCTGTGTGGCTTACTCATTTGATCAATTATCCAGACAGCTTACTACCTCTCTTGCCTACCTGTTAGCATCTTTGCCAATAATGAGAAAAGAGGGTCTCAAACTAGTTCATTTGGCTACATATTAGCAGTTTTCGAATTAGTATTAATGGAGAGAAGGTTGAAACTAATGGATGAAATGAGAATTTTACTGACTGCTTGCATTTCAGTTGATTATACCAGCCCTAACCCATGTTTCTATGGGTATGTGAAATGTTATCTTTATTTCTGTACTTTTAAGTTTAAGACCAGTTCTGTCAAGTTGCTGAGACCCACCCTTGCAAGGTGGTGATGGTGATGTGCTATGCCTCCTGGCTTCATTCCAGGTAAATAAATCAACAATAACCCTTTTGAGCCGTTTACCTTTCTTTTATTTCCAGTGTAGAAAAGTTCAGGTAGAAATATATCTGTCTATCTATATCATGGATTTTTTGTGTGAAAAGGGTAATGAAATACAGAATGCAATACATGGGTTATTCCCGCTCTGAGTTAGTCTCTTTTATCTGTCTCTGACCAAAACAGATGCTGGCAGCCTTTCTGTTCCAGCTCTCTAAGTCAGACTAAGACTATCAGTTCCGCTTAGAAAAGCTGTAGGGAAATGATTTAACTCTTTCAATAGACTCGTACTAGTTTTTCCCTCTGTTCTTTTTTGTTATAAACTACAAATAAAATTAGAATGCATTTCTATGCAATAAAAAAAGAAAAATAGCAATATTAAAATACATCATTACAACTCCAGAGGGAAGTGAATTTCTATTTAAGCACTTTCAAGAATTCTGACATTGAAAAGACATCTTTGCTCGAGGAGGCAGCTGAATGTGTTTCCAACTTACAGTCAAAGTCCATTTGCATAAAATAGGAAAAGAGCCATTTTTTTTAAATTCAGAAAAAAAATCTATCAGAGTGTGGCAGGATGCATCCTGCTAGGATTCTACTCTTTTCTGTAGAACTGACCATTGAAAAAAGTCAGTATGTGATTGGTGCCACAGTAAAGCTTTTGTACGAGGATCTTACAACAGAATGTAAATGAAAGGATGTGGAAATGAAGGGACAACAAGGGAAAGAGAGGCTCAAAATATGGAAGGAAGGAAGATTTTTAGATAAAAAAATGTCTAATAAACACATAGTATTCCAAAAATTTATTATGGAAAGAGACCGTTTTTTTTTAGATTTTAGCTTAAATTTTTTTCTAAGTTACTAAATAAAGACCTTTAAATATTTTCCAAACCATGCATAGGAAAGAGGAAAAGAAAATGACTTCTTGACTCTAAGTAGTTTCACATAATTTATCTCACTTAATCCTCACCATTGTCCTCTGAGGTGGATATTTCTCTCACTATTTTTCATACAGTACCCATGCCAGGGCACCTGTACATTAGACCCCAAGGTAGCTGGTTTTGTAGAATAATGCCTGTGCTGGCACACTCCCACCCTCTGCCAGCCCTCCCAGGAATATGGGAAATACAGGGCTGGGAGAGCCCCTGACTTCCTTGCCTGAACCCTTCCAACAAAGTCATCAAACAATAACTATAACTAAAGATGCAATTTACTTTAATCCTTTCAGCAGCCTGCAAGGTAGGTGCTGCATTTTTCCCCTTGATTTTCAGAAACTGAGGCTAACGAGGTTGTTAGCCATCTGATATCACAGAGCCAGTAAGTGCCAGAATCTGATATTTTTTATCCCAGAGCTTAAATTCCTAACTATCTCATCTCAAAACCCAGCTCTGTTGGAGGTTGTCCACTGTGCTCCCAGCCACTAAAGAAATGGGCCAGACCCTCCATTCGTCCAATAACCTGAATTCTGAGGTGGATCCGTTCCCTGGTAGCAGCTGTCAGCAGATAAGCCGTGTGACACTAGAAACTTCACAGAGAAGTATTTCTTGAGACGTGCAGCATTTCCTGCTTGTGACAGGTGATGGCCAAACTGTGACTTGCTGATTATGAAAGGTCCTACCACAGGGACATTAAACATTGGAGGAACTCCTAGATGGCAGAAGTTCACTGACGTGCCCGGGTCACACAATGTGCATGATGTCAACGCCCATATTCTTCTCCACACCCCATGAAAGTAAGGACTCAACTAGAAGGAGATAAGGACTCTTGGTTTCCCTAAAACTGACTAGAAAGCAAAACTGAGGTATCTTTAGATGAGGTGGTGGGTGGTGATGCAGGGAGAGTGGTGAGTTTTTTAGATTCTAGGGGAGGAGTACAGAGGAGGCTGGAGGAATCTGTAGAGTCCCGACCACATTAATGTCCATATGGTTAGTGCCATGCTGGTGGCTCTGATAAGTCCACAGGGATGAGCAGTTATCACATAGTCATCACACAGGTTATGCTATATGTCATATTGGCCATTAAAATGTAGGACAAGGGGGTTCAGGGTGTGAGATCGGTATAAGGAGGTCATAATTAGAGAGACCAGAAGGCAATACGTGTTCCAAAATAGGAGCTAATTTGTCAGTGACCCGGCTTTGGGTCAGGGTAGAATCAAGATTTGTAATTTATACAATAGATCAGATCTTCAGCCTCCTACTGTACTGAAAGGTTGGGCTGTTTGTTTGCTGCAGTGTGTTTTGGATCTGTCACAGTGCTTTCAGTCAGTGAGAATCATTCTGTGAGCTGAGAATCCTGCCCACTCTCTTTTGAGCAGGCCATGTGTCCAACACAGCTGTGCTGGCCCTTCAGGCAATTTGGATAACATCTGTTCTTCCAGCACACTGACGAACCCCCATGTGGGGGATGTCGTCACAGAACAGACGGCTGCACATTTGTCACTGGATTGTTCTTTGTGTGCAGTCCTCACTTCTTCCTATGGATGACAACAAAGAAAGCGTCACGTGCCTACAGAACAACCACTTCCTGGCGACTGCACTAACATTCAAATTTCTCATTGACATCATGTTTTGTGTTTCTGTTTCTCAGAATTCCTCCTCTTTTTTTCCACAAGCGACGCCTGTCCTGTTCTAGAAGCTGGGGATACAGCAGCGACTGAGACAGGCAAGTTCTCTGCTCTCAAGGAGCTTGCAATCTGGTAGGAAGATATTTTTCAAAGCAAACAAAATAAGGGGATGTGCTAGCGGGTGCTTGGAGATCTGCTGTAGAGGGTTGGTGAGGGAAGGCTCCTCTGGAGGAGCCAGTGCTCAGGCTGAGACAGGAGTGACCAGACGGAGTGGCCAGGAGAAGACCTGGCAGTGCATTGTGTGCAAAGAGAACACGAGTCCTAAGAGGAGGACAAGCTGGTGGGTTCCTGCAGCAGAACGGAGTGTGGGTCCGTGAACATGGTGGAGAGAGGGAGGAAATGAGACCGGAGAGCAGGCAGGGCACAGATTGTGTGGAACACTGGAGGCCCTAAAAAGGAGTTTGGATCTTGTTCTAAGCATCCCGAGAAACACTGTAGACTTTCGAGTGCAGGAATAACATGCTGTGGTGAATACTTTAAGGAGAGCACTATAGCCGTTGCTGTGTGTAGGGTGTCAAGAATGGGAACAGGTGACTAGATGGAAGGCATTCAGGTGAGATGACAATGGCTCGGACCAGGGTGATAGCAGTGGTTAGATTTGGGGTTGAAGAGACAAGATACTTACTGATGATAATGAGATGGGCAGAGTGAGGAGTGTTACTTTCAAGGATGGGGTGAGGGTAAAATCCACAGTTCTGTTTTGGCCACAGAAGTCTTGAGATGCCTGTTAGATATACAAGTGGTGAGGCAAGTCGGGAGTTGCTTAAATGTGTCTGGAGTTCAGGGCTGGAAATACAAATGTGGATTCCTTTACAAATTTGAGCCTGCCTCAGTTACAGTGAAAATAAAATCATTTAAAAATCTGGATGGATCCTAGAAAATAAAAACTTGGGAAATGGCATTTTTAGAAGAGGCAAGTGGTTACATTATTTTGATTGCAGTTTTTGCATGAGCATGCATTGATGTATGAGGCACATTATAACGTGTACTATATCAGCACAGATTATAAAGGACGAGTAAGTCCGAATACCTGGGCCCAAGGAACTTACAGCCTAGTGGACAACATACATACACACACACACACACACACACACACACATGAACCAACACTTGCAAGCTACTTCTTTGCCCTGAACTGTACAGAAGCCTTGCACGTCATCTTCTTGGATATTGAATGTGGAAGAGATCCTGTGTCTGATCCGTCAGGTCAGTCAGCCCTGGGGTTGGAGGGATGACGTGCTGCAGACAGATCACTCTTGGGTGCTAACGTGGTGTGCAAGGAACGTGGGAAAGATATGTCTGTACAGGAGACCAAAGGAGTCCCTAAGGGATGACAGAGGCTCAGGGAAGACTTCACCAGAGGTCATGTTTGGGATGCATCTTGAATGAGAAGTGGGAGTTTGCCAGGGGCCGTGGGAGGAGTTGGAAGACTGTTTCCATCAAAGGAGTTTTCCAGAGGGAAGGTATGTCCTGGAGAAAGGCAGCCAAACAGTTTTTCATCTGCGAACACACTGCCCTGTTGGACACACAGGTCAGGAGATCTTTGCTAGGTTAATGGAATTGTTCTTTTACCTTTGAAATCCGCCAGGCTTCCAGTGTTTCATTTATGCATTAAAAATCCCGGATCATCGCATTTACCTGACTTGTGGTGACACGAAACACATTTTCATTTCAAGCTTTGACTGGAGAATGTTCTCCCCCACACCCTCCCATCTCCCATCATAGAGAGAAGTGACAAAAACTGTGCAGAAGTGGATGATTGTCGCAAACTATAACCTGTTTCCTTTTATGTAAAAAAAATATCCAAAATGATAATTATAGGTAATTACTACAGTGCAAAACCTCAGTCTGCTCACCCTCTCACCTACAGCGAGTTCATCTGGGAGTCGGGTACTGCAGCCTGGTGCCTCGTTTTTAAACAGACTGGTGCTCTCTTCACTTTTTTTTTTTTGCATTTATAACAAAATGCCTTTCGGTCACTTCTCGGACATAGTTTGTAGTGGCCGTCTCTTCCCAGCATAACCTTTAATGCCAATTTCTTCCTCTTCATTTTAATGACTCAACACAGATGTTGGATTAAAGATGGAAAGAGGTTGAGAGTAAAAGGGGATGCTAGTAATAATTACAACAGGACAACAAGCATACACTGAGTCTGTCCTGAGCAATATCACCAGTGACCCACATGACCATTTACTGCTTGGGGGGGAGGGGGGGCGGGTATCTCCTTACCTAAGCATCCTGACCCAATTTGATAGAAATAGGGTTAGGACCTACAGTCTTCAGAGTAATGCTCTGTTTGACATTTTGGTAAAGTCTGGGGAGACTCACAAGTATTCTAAGGCAAGAATTTGATGAATCTCCCAAATGGACACATTTTATGGCTCCCTAGCTTTCTCTGCAACCTTCATACATGTTAACCAACCTGAATTAAAAATGTATTCCTCACTTTATGGCCATTTAATTTAATGTATTTTTTTCAATCTTTATTGTTGAGATTATTACAGATGTCTCTTTTTTTACCCCCCCATAGCTCCCCTCCATCCAGTTCCCACCCCACCCCAGGGCCCTCGCCACCCTATTGTCTGTGTCCATAGGTAATGCATACATGCATGTAAGACCTTTGTCTATTCACTTCCCGCCCCCCCCACCCCCCCACACACACCCTTCCCTCGGAGAATCCCATTTCCATGCCCCTGATTCTATTCTGTTCACCAGTTTATTCTGTTCATCAGATTTTTTATTCATTTGAGGAAGAAGAAGAAAAAGGTAGAGATAAAAAATTATGAACAACAAAGTGACAACAAATACATATCTATCAACAAGTGAATCTAATTTATTTTTTATATATTTTTATTGATTTCAGAGAGGAAGGGAGAGAGAGAGAGAGATAGAAATATCAATGATGGAAAGAGAATCATTGATTGGCTGCCTCCTTCATGCCCCACCCTGGGGATCGAGCCAGCAACCCCAGTACGTGCCTAATTGGGAATTGAACCACGACTTCCTGGTTCATAGGTCAATGCTCAACCACTGAGCCATGCCGGCCAGGCACTTTATGGCCATTTTAAATAAAGAAATAATTTTTTAAAAAAGTAATTAAACAGAGATGAGGCTTACACTAATAGAGGATTCTAAAGCTGGACATTGAGTGAGGTGACCATATGTTTCTATTTGCCCAGGACAGACTCAGTGTATGCCTGTTGTCCTGTTGTAATTATTACTAGCATCCCCTTTTACTCTCAAAAGTTGTTGCACTGTGTAAAGTAAATCAGTTGTCCCAATTCTGACAGTATGGTGGATTGCCCTAGGGTAGTCCACCCTGTCCCATCACCAGCTTATGTGGCCTGTTAAGAACTCCAGCCTGGCTGCAGAATTACAAACCATATGGCAGAGACCATTGGGGTGGCTCCCCCATGGTCTGCTACGAAGATGATCTGCAAATGTCAAGGATTTCCAGGATTTAAACACCCACTGAGCCACATCTGCCTACCACTAAGCAGTCCTGCAGTCCTTCAGCGGGCAGACTCCCACTTTGTTCAGAAGATTTCACCAGTGTTTGGGGTTACTTCCTATCACCACGTTTTTACAGCATCAGAACCTAGCCTGAGTAGCTTTTTTTTTTCTTTCCCGCTCACAAGCTGTACTGTTACTAGAGTGTGCTTCTTAAAACAAAGAATGTGTAACTCATTAAATGCCTTCAAGAGAAAGGAGATGTAAGGGTCTAATTTTATTGACTGACATGGATGGCAGAGACACACAGAGCCTGCTCACATCCTTTGTAAAGTTGAGATTCAGAGACACTTCTTCACTCCCCCTCCCGCCATAGGAAGAGACGCCATCGCACATGTTTATTGACTGGTAGATCCAAAGATCTGTGGGCCATATGCATGCAAGTAAAACAGCACAGACCTTGACAGAAGAAGCTTCTTGTGAGATGTGCTTGGGAGATTTTTCTCTATCCAGAGCTGGTGCGATTTACATCGTTGATCAGTTGGCCTCAAAGACCTAACGGGTCATCTTGTATCTTCTAGGCAGGACAATGTTCACACCAACTAAGAAATGCTGTCTCAAAATACAAAAATAGGATAAAATACCCACTCCTCCTTAGTAACACATTTCATTCTACTCAACATCTCACCTCATTTTTATGCACTTTAATCCCCAAACTTCTTAATCTTGATGGATTATGTGCTTAAAGGAGCAAGTGCTTGCAGTTAATCTAATACGAACAGAACAATCACAACAATAGCAAACACACAGAACTTATGACATGCCAGGTACTGGCTCAGCATTTCACCTATAGGAACACATATAATCCTCACAGAAACCTAATGGGGTAGGCACTGTTAGTGCTGTTATTTTACAGGCAAGGAAACTGAGGCTCAGATTCTGGCTCCAGAGCCTCTGTGCTTGCACGGCGTGTCAGTATTCTAGAAGGCACTCGGGGAACTGCAGCTGACAAGAAACATCTGTCAAGTCCAGTGTTACTCTGCTCGCATGCACATGGTCGACAGGTCCTTGTCTTCTGCTTGTCTATAGCCATCCCTATCCTTTAAGAACAGTCACATCTCTGCCCTCAGCTTTCTTCTCTTGAGACACAATATATCTAAATTCTTTCATGTCTTTCATTGTGAGGACCGTATCCCAAACATTTCATCATTTTGGTTGTTCTCTCCAAGAGCCCCAGAAAATGCTTCACCTGGGACCTTCAGCCCTATCCCACTTCAGCCTCACCGGCTAATGAAGAAGGGGGTTCTTGTTAAGGCTTAGGAATAACCAGGGGACCAGAAACAGACTCTGCTAGAATCCCCAAAGCCATAACCCATTTAGCCAGGAGAGCAAGGCAACCATGAGTCCCTGATGCCTTTCTGTGACCAATGCTAGGTAAGTCGCTTAGTTTTTTAGAAGGAGAGATCCACACTGACACAATTATAATCCTAGTTAAAAATCACCCTTGGTCACCTGGGAAAGTATGCTAGTAGGAGACGTGAATGCATGTACCTTAAGCAAATAAACAGATAAAGGAGAAACCATACCATGACTACAACTGGCTGCCGCACTATTTTGAAACCTCTCCTGCCTTTAGTAAATGTTGTAAGATAATTGATGGTTGTGTTTTTTTCCTTGTTTCTTGTGGTATTGTGGTCTTCCTCCTTAGAGGATAGTCATCCTTTTAAGTGGGATCCAACAACCTTCCTCAAAGGTTGGAATTCAAAACTGAGCCAAAACTACTTTGAAATGATATTTAATATCAGGTTGTCAGGGTTTTGGAATATGAAGGAGTCTGCAAGGAGGTTACTTGCTAGTTACATTATTTGATTTTGTGTAAATTCCACGTCCATTCATAAGAAAAATTTAAATAACCAGCACACAGACTGCACATAATAGTTGTCCCCCAAATGTTAGTTTCTTGCTCTACTGTATGCTAACTTGTGCTTCCGCACTTGTTAAAAATGCCATCTGGCATTCTCAAATTCACATTTCATGTTTGGTCTAGGTTGTCATATGAGATGTAAACATGAACAAATGACAGCTCTCATGGTGCTCAGGTTGAAGTGACTATTTCTGAAGACCGATGTTTCTCAAGGTGGGATATGTGTCTTTTGGTTGGTTCACATATGTATGTTGTTAGGTGGTATACAAAGACCTTTAAGAAATATTTTATTAGCCGTATATTTACTTAATGTGTATTACAGGAACTTATTCCAGCCTACCAAATAATTTCATGAGTATTATTCCTTAAGATGAGGCCGAAGACAAAAGTAGACTTGAAGGAAAAATTAGAGTAAATAGGTCTATAGTTCAATATGGCAAGACTTTTGAGGGAGAGTCATAAATGTATGAAGTTTGGGATGCACCAATATAGGACATTTTGGTACCCAGGGGCTCTGTTTTCCTTGGTTTATAGACGGTTGTAGATAAGTGCCAAGACTCTTATTGCTCCTATTTTGATATCTTCTAGGTTTGTCTTTAAGTTTCAAATGTTCCTGCCCATTCTTGAGTCTTGGTCTTGTTCTCTCCTACCCTTGGAATGCCCTTTACAAGTCTCTGCAGCTTTTTAATTTACTCTTGTTACCATTTCAGGTGATATCTTCTATAAAGCCATTTTCACCCAGGCAGTCACTGAGCATTTGGTTTTTCTGTTACCCTGACTCAGACACTCTCTCCTCCCTGGCCCCTGGCACGGTGCTGCTCATAGCTAATCTATGTGATATGCTGGGTGTGGAATAGCCTGGCTTTCTACGGGATGATCAGTCTGGGGCAAAACCAATTCAAGCAAGTCACAGATCAAAGTAGGCTCAGAATTTGTTATTAGTTCTGCTCATAAATATTCTTCCTGCTATTCATCAGTTCAATCTAAGAAAGCTCACATTCTCTCATATTATAAATTATATCATCAGTCATCTGGGAACAATAGTGTTCATTTTTAGGTGGCTTGCTTCTTCATTAGTCAAAATCCCAATTTCATTTATTATTCTTGATTCTGTATTTAGATAAAATTACAAAGTCAAAGGCTACATGCATTTTAAATTTTGATATTTTGCCAAGTTGTCCTTGAGAAAAGTTGCATAATATCTCCCACTGTACACTTGATGACTTGCTTGCTGTAATTTTTGATGTGTAGGTTACAAAAGGATACTTCAGCCTGGCTGGTGTGGTTCAGTGGTTGAGCATCAACTCTGAACCAAGAGGTCATGGTTCAATTCCAGGTCAGGGCATATGCCCGAGTTGCAGGCTCGATCCCCAGTGTGGGACATGCAGGAGACAGCTGATCAATGATTCTCTCTTATCATTGATGTTTCTATCTCTCTCTCCCTATCCCTTCCTCTCTGAAATCAATAAAAAAATATTTTTCATTGTTGTGTTAATTTGCATTTTTAAATTGTGAGTGATGTTTATAAAATTGTGAGAAGTTTTCCTGTTTGTCCTTTTTTTTGGTCTTTTTTACTTCCTCCCTCCCTCCCTCCCTCCCTTTTTCGTTCTCTCTTTCCTTCTACTGATTTATAAGAGATCTTTTTGTATGTATTGCATCTAAGCAGTATGTATTGCAAATGTTTTATTCAAGTTTGCCTTTTTACTTTATTTTTGCTATTGTTTCCCACCAAAGTTTTAAATTTTGAGACAAATTTAATAGATCAGTGTTTTCTTGTTTCTGGGTTTTATAGTTTCCTTAAAAAGACGTCCCCTCAGAAATGTTTTAAGTAAATCCATTTTAAAATTCAGATTTCTAATTTTGAAAAAGGTGTTCTATCTCTGACATGATACGTGGAGCAAGCAAGGAGAGCCCCTACCTCTGGCCTCCCTGGGTGGCCTCCCGCTCCCTCACCTTGTCACTCTGTGCATCCCTTGGCTTTGGCTTTAGCTCCTGATCCCTGCCTGGGCCTCACTTGTTTGGATGGCCTCTTACAACCTGCTTATTGGGCCTACAGGCCTCAGTCCGGTGCAATGCTGTTTGTTGAATGAATGCACCATAGGGCCTATATTAAAGACTACAGAACCTGGGGCAAAATAATCATTAACCATTGATAATTCTAAGTGTTGAGTTGAAATAGTCTTTTCTCATAGTTCAAGAATGGTTAAGTAGTTGAGGTTGCTGTCAGTAAGGACAAAATCAATTTTTAAAATTCTAACAAGATACTATAAACAAACTGAAGAATATATATTTAGCTACACTCTATTTTACAATATTTGAAAAGATTTAATTATAAGCAGTTTCTTTTAAAAAGTTGCCATTGCTGTCTGAGATATAAGGTGCTTGAAGTTTGAACTTCGACCTTTTGCCAGGAACCATAAAAAGAAGCTTTGTTAGAGGTCGCTAGCAGGTGTTCCCACACTGTCTCCTACCGCATTTCTGTGCATTTCCTCACAGTCTCTTCGCTCCTCACCAAATGCTCGCCATGTGACATTCATACACAGTTGTACTTGTTTTTGTGGGATCCCCCCCCATTTATCACAAAACAAGTCAAGTCATTGATAAACTATTATAGAAATATTTTTATCACCCATTAGGTTTGGTTCTTTGTGCCAAACAGTAGACCAGTTTTTGTAAGGTATCATGATAAGCCACTAACTAGCAATGCCTCTATTTTCTTTGAAGATCATTCAAATCTGGCCATTAAGAAATGAGAACTATTTTATGAAGACCTCACTAGGAAATTCCATATCATGTTGCAAAAAAATCCACCGTAATAGTTGATAGCATCCACTGTAGGGAAATTGATATACTTAATTTAAATATGTTAGGCTATATTTTAAATCCATAGTCTCTTACTGTACCTTCAAATGAAATGGAAAAAAAAAAAGAACTGGGCTCCATCATCTGAAATCATTGGTCACAGACTTGGAGCATTTATTAAGTCTTGTCAAGTGGTGTGCTGGAACTAGATGACACCAACTCGGGAATCACGAATGTGCGCATCTCTTCCCAACTATGTGTTTAGCGACCTCATGCTAATAGCCTGAAATTAGCCATTAGGGGAGTATTTACACAATGGAAATTGGAAAATACTATACATCAACCAGGGCTTTATTTTCCAGAGAGCCATTTTACCAGCACACCACTGGTTTCCAGCTACATACATCTTACAAAGGGAGGTGAATAACAGGCTACTACTTGAATAATTCACTTTCTGTGTCAATATTACTAGGTATCTAAAGGCTTAAGTAACTAAAGTCAACAGTTTGTCTTTAATTATAGAATTATTACCTAGTTCTTGACTTAGCAAGTGTAACTTAGCAATAAAATTTTAACTGGAAAAGGCAATAAATTTTTGTAGGCCTGTCTCCTACCCGATGAGGAACCTCTACTAGAGGATAGCTATTATTTTTGTCTACCCTGAAACTCTTCCCTCTTTTTCTGATTGATAATAGCATCTTGATTTTTCCCTTGGCAACTCTTAGTCCACATGGCTTCAGAGAGAGGGATTGTTGACTCCACGTCCACTCTCCTCTCTTGCTCTCAGGATGTGCATATGATCCAGACTTGACCAGAGAGACCGCCTATGACCACCACAATTTATGCAGAGGTGAGCATGTGACTTAATTCTGGCTAATGGGATTCCTGCATTCCCATGAACATACCAATTGATTCGGGGAGGCATTTGACCCAAGGTACAGTGAAGTCTAGCAATTGCTTGTGCTATCAAGAATAAGGAAACTGTTTCCACCTCTGTTGCTTAGTTGGTGTAGTGTAGGACTAAAGCTCTATGTTGCCATCTTTGCCACCATCTCAGGATAACCTGCCCGAGTATGAAGCCAACACAAAGGCAGGTGGAACTGAGTAATAGAGATTCCTAATGATATCATTTGTGTTTCTGGATCCATCTATGCTGAATCAATAATTACATTGAGACATTTTATTTCCTTTTGGTTAAATCATTTAAATTTTTGTCACTTGCAATTGAGAGCTCTCACTAATATCATTTATTTCTGTAATAACTCTAATGAAACTCAGCAGCCAACTTTTGAATGCATCTAGAGATAGGGCCCTCACTATTTTGTGATGTAATTCATTTCTTTTTTGATGATTCTGAATGTTAGAAAGTTTTACACTGATCCCAAACTTATCTCCTCTCATTGGTCCTCTGTGTGTTATCAAGGGCAACACTTGTAAGCGTACATCTTTATCTGCCTTCTTGCCCTTCACAAACTCTGAGTTAATTATCATGCTTCTGCTAAATCTTCTCTGGCTAAACATACTTCGTCTCCTCAAAGTTCCTACATGATTTTTATCTTTCTAGTCATAATCTTCTGGAACACAACAGTTGGTCAACATCTTTTTTTAAAAGTAGCATACTCATAAACCTAATATTTTTCACGAGATTGAACAGAGTGGAGACGGATCATTATCCTGTTCTACCTGCAGGACTGACTATAGGTGAAATGCTGAAGGGGGGATATATATGGTGAAGATTTGGCTTCCACCCTGGCCAGTGTGGCTCAGTTGGTTGGGTGTTGTCCCATGTACCAAAAGAGAGCCCATTTGATTACAGTCAGGGCACATGCCTAGGTTTCAGGCTTGATCCCAGTAGGGGGCATGAAGAAGGCAGCAGATCAATGTTTTGCTCTCACATTGATGTTTTTCTCTCTCTCTCCCTCTCCCTTCATCTCTCTCATAAAAAAATCTTTAAAAAAAGATTTCGCTCCCATTTCTATTTTTATTTATACTTCTATTTTCATTATTCCACCCTTCAGGGTTTTTTTCACCCCAGGGGTCCTCTTACCTTTTGTCCCCTTCTCTTTCTACCTCGCCACTGCTGCCTCCACGTACCTCCACGCCGCCCCCAGCCCCCAAGCTGCTCCTTATTAAAACAAACAGTAAGAAAAGAATTTGACTCTTATACAGGTGTCCCAAAAATATGAATACACACACTTTGAATAATTATAAAGGCAGTGTTTATTACAATACATTTTATTTTTAAAATTGAGCTATCAGCTATTAAAGTTTATATACATTTTTCTTTTCTGGGGGGGGGGGGGGAGGAGACACCCTGTTTAAGTTAATGTGCCACTTCTCTTCAGGAGTGTATATTTTCATATCCATAGATAAAGCCTTGTTTAATTTGAGCCAAAGAACAAACACTCTAATTGTGGCGTTTTAGCTGTTGTTGAACCATATTGGGAAGGTGCTGTCTTGAAATGATGTTTCAGGCCCCTACTTTGTTCATAGACTCTTTGACATCCTTCAGCCTCCAGCAGCCTGCCCCCACACCTACTCTCACACTCACAGCCTGCTTTCTGAGCTGGTGACATTCTTTTTCTTAAAGAAGCAGAAATACTTCTTGTTCTCAATGGAGGACAGATTAGAAAAAACAAAAACTTGAAAGCCGGCTTCATTTCTCCCGTGAAATTCACAAGGCCCTCCTATCACTGGGCCAGAGATGATGCCAATGTCCCAAATATTATCTGAGATAAGAATGAAGGTTACATATTGTATACATTGCAATCCCTTTGTGATCATATATTTGGGTCATTTCAACCACTAAGTTCAACTCCTTAGGTTTGACCAGTCAATCAATCCATCTGATACTATCATTTAAATGACAGAAAATAGTACATCAGTGCCTTTATTTTCATGTCAGAGATGTAGATTCTCTCTGGTTTTAGCATTCTTTTGATAGTGCTAATAAGGGTTTTATGTCTGTTTGATTTTTTTGTGGTTGTTGTATCCCGGAGACTAGCCCAATTCCTGGTTCTCCAGAAAAATTTTGCAGTTGTTTATAAAAAATTAGCATGTAAATAAAAATATTCAGAGCAATATCACAAAGCTAAATACAACTGCTGCTCAAAATTTTAGTTCTTTAGCAAGTTTAATGGAGTTTTTCCATAAAGCCTATTTATGAAGGGAAATTTATGATAATGCGGGCCCATCTTGTACTAAATCCCAGGATAATCATTCTTAGTGGAAGCAGAAAGACTTCTTTATAATACGGCTTTTCCCTGCGTCAGTGTGCCTTGGAAGGAGACCACCAGGTCAGCATCATAGTGGCATCCCTGTGTACACACACACACTGATTTCCTCAAGCAATGGAGGATTTTCACCAAGCTGGCTTCTCAAAAATCAAAATTTATTTTTCCTCTCGGTCGGTTTACGTGTTAAGAATCCTTTCCAAATCACTTCCCAGTCTCTCTCCATGAAACCGCCACTGCTCCATGGAAGCCTAGGGTACTTGATGGAGTGAGTGAGATACAATGATAACTCCCTCTGTCTATTTTCTCTTTTGAATAAACAGGTCTTTTCTAAGGGCGCTGCTGGTGGTTTGATCCTTGGCACTTACTCTCCTCAAAAACGTGTCCTACAAGGGCAAGAGTAGAATGAGCACCTTTCAGAGCCCTTTCTGTTTGTTTAGTTTCTTGATTACATGAAGTGCATTAAAACCAGTCCAAGGCCCATTAACATAATTTTCATGCATGTTAGTTCTGGCAAAACACACTAGGCAGGAACTGTATGATAAATGAGATAAATAATTTTGATGGAGCAGTGAAATAAAATAAACTTTTGCTGTTTAAGAAAACAAACCATGACTAGTGGTGTGTATGGGGATTAGTTTGTGTTGGGGTGGCATTCTGAGGGTGGCCTCGCATCCTTAGAATGTTCTGGGGAGAAAGAGCCGCTGTCTAAATCCAACAAGGTCTAGTTGTAGCTTTAACACAAGACATTATGAAGCCCATTAGCCTTTATTTAAGGCTTGATTATTTAGGCGATGGATTATGTGAGGGTCCCTGTTACTTCCTTTCCTTGGCTGCCTGTTAGCACTTTGCCTAAAGAATGGTCAAGGACAGACAGAAGATACGAAATTTGTATAAGTTCACATTAGAGTTATTAACACCTTGGGGAAGAAATCCTTGGGGCTGAGTATAATCTTTTTAACAAGTTTCATTTTGTATAGTTAGCAGATTACAGGTTGTTGTATGAGCTGGCCATGCTGAAAGTATCTATCAGAGTTAGTAGTAGAATAAGGTTCATAGGGCTTTGGCCAAATACACAGCCTTCTTATTAGCTAGGCCTGGAAAACACTCTTCAAAATGATACTACAGTCTGTGTGTCCCCCAGTCACGAAAGCTAGAAAGAACTTCAGCTGAGGCCTTGAGAGTTTGGGTTTTTTCTTTTCAGATTTTTAAAATGGAAATAAGGTGAATTGTTTCACAGTGTCTATTGTTCTGATGTCACCTGGGTTTGTGTCATCCAGACCTCCAGTACAGGCCAGTGTTTCTTAGATGAAAGAAGGAAAATTCCACGCAAGTACGCATGCCCTGGCAGAAGATGGTGAAATGACACTTGTGTATGTTTGGGATTTTCTTTTTACTCCTTAAAGACTGAGCAACTCAGAGAAACTCAGGCCAGAAAGAAAGTAAAGTCAATGAGATTATTGGGATGATTTCTGGATTTCACATGGCCTTGCCAATGCTGCCATCGTAGCATCGTTAATAACTGTGAACCGGTTACAGACCACACGTGACAGGAAGCCCTTGAATTTCTGCTTTCAAACCCGTGGAAAAGTACAGCACCCTATCTCTGCCATCTACATCCCATTCTATCCTGTCTATGAGACAACTCTACCCTAATAAAATCCTCATCATCTCAATAGTCTGTAATGTTGATGCCGAGAAAAGGTGGCAGCATGATTCTTGGGTTTTCCTCTTTCCTGCAAAAAAACATGGAGTGAATTGTATATAAATTACATTTCAATAAATCTGTAAAAAATATATGTGTCAGAAAAAAATATATATATCAGAAAGCTCAGGATTCTGAATTATAGAGAAAAACCCAGAGCAACTAGATCATAAACCCAATATCCATGGACAACATGTATTAAAAAAAAACCAAGGGAACAAGGTAAACCAGTGAACCCTAAATATGAGCCAGAAGACCAGTACTTTCCTGGCATCTGTGTAAGAGAAAACAGAAGGATGCAACGGGGCTGGATTTGATAAATATGAGAATGGAAGAACCCATAGTAGATGAAACTGGGAACTAAAGCAGGTCAATTTGATAACAACAGCTGAGATGGTCAGGTGTTTGCCTACCTCAATTGCTGGTGATACAAGTTTCCCACGTTAAGGCTTAAAGTGACTGGATCAGTGTAACCTCTGGGAGCTCTTGAAACTGACCCACCAGGGCTCTCTTCCAGCAGAGAGTGTCACACTGAGGAGATGAAGAAAAGAGAAGGTTCACATAAAAGTGGACGGGTGGGAAAACCAGAGCCAGGAAGTACTAGAGAGAAAGCTGCTGGTCTGTGTGTGTAGCAGATTTTATTTTTAGAACAGTTTTAGATTTACAGAAAAAATGAAGAAGACAGTCCAGAGTTCCCATATATTCCCCACCCAGTTTTCCCTATTATTAACTTCTTTAAATCTGTATTAGTATGATACAGTAGTTATAATTAATGAATCAATATTAATACGTTATTATTGACTTATGTCCATACTTTATTCAGATTTCCTTAGTTTTTACCTAATTTCTTTTTGTGTTCCAGGGCCCATCTAGGACACCACATTACATTTAATTCCTTAGGAGAAATAGGAGGTGAAAAAGAGAAAAAAATTAAAGTTCAAAAAGAAACAATGAAATAAATAAACAAGGTTCAAGACAATGAGAGATATTTGAAAATAGGCAAAGAAAAGAAAATATGCGGATAAGAGGAGTCCCTAAAGAAGAAACCGATGCACATCTCCTTGGGCTCCTCTTGGCTGTAACAGGGTATCAGACTTTCCTTGTTTTTTTATGACCTTTGCAGTTTTGAGGAGTATTTGTCAAGTATTTGTAGCTTCCATATATATTTTAAACAATCTACAAAAACAACAGAGGGGGGATCGCTGTGAATTAGAAAAGTCTTGTGAACCAAGACTCTTCCTAAAAGTTCAGAAAAACTAATTTTACATAAAAAATTGTTAACAGAAAATCCTTCAGGTCAAATTCTATATAAAGTTACTTTAAGAAAAAGAGGATTGAGAACAGATATAGGCAATAAAATATACCAGAAAGATAGGTGCAAAAATTATAAAACTATAATATACTATTTTTTTAGAAAGGCAAAATATTTTAAAATAATTATTCAAAACATGAAGAAACAACAATTTGAAAAACTCAGAAGTCAGGGAACAGGCATCAGAAATAAACTATACTAATAAAAGGGTAATGTGCTAATTAGACTGGATAGACTGGATGTCATTCCGGGTGCCTGTGGCCGGCCAGAGGTGGGGAAGCCTGGGTCCAGGTTGGGGGCAGAGGCAGAGGCAGTTAGGGGTGATCAGGCAGGCGAGTGGTTAGGGGTGATTAGGCAGTCAGGCAAAGGTGGTTAGGGACAATCAGGCAGGCAGGCAAGCAGTTAGGGGCAATCAGGCAGGCAGGCGAGTGGTTAGGGGCAATCAGGTAGGCAGGCAGGCGAGCGGTTAGGAGCCAGTGGTCCCAGATTGCAAGGGGGATGTCCAACTGCCAGTTTAGGCCCTAAACTGGCAGGGGATCAGACCTAAACTGCCAGTTGGACATTCCCTGAGGGGACCCAGATTTCGAGAGGGTGCAGGCCAGGCTGAGGGACCCCACCCCTCATGCACAAAATTCATGCACCAGGCCTCTAGTTTAAAATAAAAGAAAAACAAAGGCTAAGTTAGAAAAAATGAAAGTGAAAGAGTGAATTAACATATAATTCCTTAAGAGAAATAGGAGGTGAAAAAGAGAAAAAAATTAAAGTTCTAAAAGAAATAATGAAAGAAAGAAAAATATTCAAGACAATGAGAGAGGTATTTGAAAATAGTCAAAGAAAAGAAAATATGCAGATAAGATGAGTCCCTAAAGAAGAAAATCTATGCTCAGGAATACAAAATTTCAGAAATATAAAAAAAATTTTTAAAAAACATTTCAAAAAGAACACTGTGCTCCTTCGAGTATTAACCCAGAATGACAAACACCAAGAAAAATCTTGTAAAATTACTGAACTTTAATAAGAATCCTAATCCTTTGTGTATATAGGCAAAGAAAACATATGACATTTAAGGAAAATCCAATTATATTATCATCAGACTTTACAACAGCAATGCTTTATGACAGAAGAAAATGGTATAAAATACTTCAGACACTCAAGGAAAGAAAATGTGTGCCAAGATTTTGTATCTAGCAAAGCTGACTTTCAAATAAAAAGGCACAAAAACTTGGAATCAACATAGAACAACTTTAAATATTGACCCATGAGCCTGTAGAAATTTCATTGTCCTAGATTTGTATTGGAATATCAGTAGGAACTTATGAGGTGTGGTATTTAAAATATATATATATCCCTAGCTGGTTTGGCTCAGCGGATAGAGCATCGGCCTGCGGACTCAAGGGTCCCAGGTTCGATTTCGGTCAAGGGCATGTACCTGGGTTGTGGGAACATCCCCAGTAGGGAGCGTGCAAGAGACAGCTGAATCGATGTTTCTCTCTCATCGATGTTTCTAACTCGCTATCCCTCTCCCTCTCCCTTCCTTTCTGTAAAAAAAAAAAAAAAAAAAAATCAATAAAATATATTTTTAAAAAATATATATTTTGAATGAATGAATAGATCCAGGCATTAAATCAGTGGCTGCTTCCATCAAAAAAAGAGTGAAAAACCAGATGTTATATGCTTCTTGATGGAAAAACACAACACCATCCAGAACTTTGCCAGAGTCTGATCCAGTCCCGGGACCTGACGGCCCATTTGCAGGAAATACCAGGGATGGAGGAACATAACAAACTGCAGGCACCAAAGGTATGCAATCAGCAAAATCCAGCCTGTGAGAAACTAGGGTTAAATAGCCTGATGTTTGTTTTGTTTTTAAAGATAAATTATAAGAAAAAAATTAAGGCATAGAGGATAATTGGTAGATTAAAAGAGATTGAAAATATATATCAGATTTCAAAGATGAGCAAAATTAAATGACAATGTCTTAGGACAGACACTTGTGTGATAAAATCAGAAAGAATCGCAAGGAATTGATTGCTCTTAATCTCAGGATAGTGGTTATTTCTGGAGGGAGGAAGGGGCTGTGATGGGCTGTGGCCTCCATGGGGCCTGCTGGGTGGCTGGCAAAGTTCTATTTCTTGACCTGAGTGGTGGTTACAGGCTCTCTACCTGATAATAACCCACTACCCCTTCCTTTTGTTTTTGTGGGGGTTTTCTGTTATTTGTGTTTTATTTTACATTTATAAAGGTGTCTTTTTAAATTTAAGTTTTTTAAAAGGTGTTTCTAAAGAACTGTTCCTGATTTTGAGTTCCTTGAGCATTCTGATGAAAGTACTCCCCAGAAAAACTTACCAACATCTGAATACTTTTTGTAGAGTCAGGGGACCTATGTACAGTTCTGGCACCCTCTCCCTAGCCCCACCCCACTGGGAACCATGAAATCCAGATGAAGAACTCCTGTTTAAAATACGTTTTTCTCAGAGGAAGAATAAGTTGAATGCAGACAAAATCATCGTGAGCTGCAATGCTCTCTTTGTTTTCACATAAAGAGGGAGTTCTCACATTTGGAGTCTGTGAATGAGCTGCAAGGAGCCTGAGAAGCCCCTGAAACAATATGACACATTTTTGTGTGCATATATGAGAATTTTTCCGGGGAAAGTATGACATGCTTTTCTCAGTTATCAAAGTGGTTGGGACCTCAAATGGTCAGGAGTCCTTGACAAGAGCACCTGGAGAAGCCGTGTGTCCCCCCTGCCGCTGGGCCACGGCCTTGGCAGAGGATGCTTCCTGTGCCTTCAGCCACCTGGGGAGAAGGTCCCACCTTCTGGACCCCAGTGACAGATCTGTGTCCTCACCCCCACGCTGTCCCCAGTAGTAGGATTGGGCCATGGAAGGAGCAGAGGGTCCCTGAGCTCCAGACAGGTCTTTGCTTTCAGCTCGTGCCTGTATCTAGGCGAACAGAGGCCTGTCCCTTTCTTTCCATGTTAGAACAGTGAGTCCCTGGGTTTCCAGAAATCAGTCTTAGAGTACCTTCCACAGTCTGTCACAGACCTGCTGCCATTTCCACTACCACTTCCTTCATGTTTTCTTCTTCCGTAAAGTGACATTTAAAAAGCGATGTGTGTGGATTTACAGCCCACACGCCCATGCTTTTACTTTTTTAAGTTTATTTAAAAATGGAAATGCCTGTGAAGTGGGTTCATAGTGGTAATTACATTTTCATCTCTAGTGCGTTTCTCACGATGAGACCATCAGGGCACCCCTGGGTGGTGCTGACTCAGAGGTCTTGGGGAGGCCGTGGGGTTCTGCAGGTTAACGAGCTTCACAGGTGATTCTCATGCAGAGTAACCTTTGAGAACTACTGCACCAGTAAAGTTGTCTTCCACGTACCACCTAAAGGAGTGGCGTGCACATCACACTTCGGGAAACATTAGATTTAGAACTTAATATGCACAGGCTTTGAAGAAAGAAGGCTTGTATTGGTTCTTGGCTCTGATATTTTTCTTTCTTTTTTTAAAATATATTTTTATTGATTTCAGAGAGAAAGGGAGGAGAGAGAGAGAGAGAAACATCAATGGTCAGAGAGAATCATTGATCGGCTGCCTCTTGCATGCCCCACACTGGGTATTGAGCCTGCAACCCAGGCATGTGCTCTGACTGGGAATTGACCATGACCTCCTGGTTCATAGGTCGACAATCAACCGCTGAGCTATGCTGGCTGGGTGCTCTGATATTTTTCAATGGTGTGTGAAAGTAGCTAAGTTCCTATTTTCTCATATGTAAAAGGGGTAGGAGAAAACTGACGTCATAGGATTTTTATAAGAATGATATGAAGTTCTGTTGATAATAAAGTATGAGCCCAGAGAACACACTCTATGCCCTTTTCCAGGGCTTCTCTGTATTCTGAGTGCTAGTCTAGGCTTAGCATGAAATTATTACACAACCTGAGGCAAATCATTCAACTTATTTGAAAAGGTTTTGTTTTTGATCTATTAAACAGTGATAACCTTTCATTTTATTTCCTACCAATTCTCTAGGAAATTCAGGGCAAACAAGCCGCGCGCCATCTTGGAAACTGGTGATCACTGAGAACTGCACAGCTCTGCTGGGAGCAAAGGGAACCTGGAGTGAGCACTCACCTTGACCCCATGTAGTTCCATGAATGCTCAGGCAGCAACGCCTTCACTCCCTTCTGACCGTGAGTGTGTGCCGCACAAAGCCTATATTGAAAAGAGCCGTTTCTTTCCTACCTCTAAATAACTATCACACATCATTTAGCCTTTCGTCACTTGAACACAAAATTGTGTTAAAACATTCTAAATGAATTGGCCAATTATCTGGACATTTCAGATCCAGAAACACCCAGTAGACACTGAATAGTTAGACCATTTGGGGTGACTAAAGTTTTTCTTGAGGTGTCCAGAATAAATCTTTGTTTACATATCAATGATGTTGAGAGCACAAAGAACAAGGGTTAAAATGTGAGAGTTCATATGTTCACTTCACTCATGAAAATGCCAAGCTTACCTCATTCAGAGTATAGTTAGTTCTGAGTAGTTTTAGGGGCAAAAGGCAGTCATTTTAGGGAAAAAGAATTGATGGTTACCTATTAGGAGCCTGGTCAGATACCTGTGGCTGTCTGCTTTTCATGAGGATGGAAATCATTTAGTTCTTGGGCCAAGCATAACATTCCTTTTATTATTCCTTTGAAGCGAAACTTAATTCTTTGTGTATGTTTTAAAAATATGAGACCTCAAAGTGAAAGTCTCACATTAAGTGAAACATGAGACAGGTTAACTATTGATGATCATAGTATGTAGGTGATGTAGGTGTCCAGATGATGGCTTGAGAATCTGGGCTGGGTGTATTGGTGGGAAAGCCTTGCCAGAAATCTGTTACATTATTACTGATTTCAATGGAAGGCTAAACTTATGTTGATAAGAAACAGAATTTAAAGAGAACTCTTTTACTATATAAGTGGTTTAAAAATGTGTACTAGTCAATTTGTTGTCTTTGAAACTTAAAATGTGTATTAATACTCACTTATAAACATCAAACGTTGTAATGATTCTCTTTCTGGACCACCTTTTTATTCTACTACTAGTGGACTGGTGCATGAATTTGTGCACATTGAAAGGAAATTAATTAGAAGAAATATTTTAATATCACTATTTGCCCTTTCTCTATAATAGAAGTGTTAGAGATGAAAGAAAATTAGTAAAATGTACATGAAAACAACATATAAATTGATTAATAAATAACAATGTGATATAACAACAAATATTTTCTATGAAATTTTTACTATCAGAATCTTCGTTTGTCATTTTTTAAAATATGCCAGGTATTCTGGAAAATTTATATCATTTGGACAAACTTTACCTTTGCTGCAACATCGAGTATATTTTCCATCAGATGGTTTTTCATCAGAGAAATTTAGTGATAGGCAAAATTGACATGTAACATTCATTCCACCACAACTATGTTTGATAATTACATCCTCATTTATTCATTTTTGCTGTGAAGGCAGTTCCTACCAGTATTGGTAGTACTTATTGATGACAGTTTTTCAGATATATTCTATCAACAATGCTGCTTTCTTTGGGCTGCAGAGGTACTTGTGCCAATAGTTGGTGTTCGGACATATTCTGTCGAGGATGCTGGTTTCTTTTGGCTACAGAGGTACAATTGGGGCCAGCCTGCCTGGAAGGGACTGCAGGAGGGCATCAGGGAGTGTCTGGCCAGGTCTCGCCCTGGCAGCCCCTGCTCCCGTCCCCAGCCTCGTGGCCCCATCTCATGCCCCCAGCCTCACAGCCCCACAGCCCCGCCTGGCACCCCACCTTGGCCTGACGCTGCCACTCACCTGCTCCACCATCCTGCCATGGTTCTGCTCTCGTCGGGGCCCACTGGGGCTGGCAGTACCTCCACTGCTGCCCACTGCCAGCACTGCGTTGCTGACACCGGCCATATTCCCCACCACCCCCTGGTGGTCAGTGTACATCATAGTGAGTGATCGAATTCCCGTCTCCTGGTTGAACTCCCGAGGGGACAATTTGCATATTAGGCTTTTATATATAGAGATTCTTATAAATGTTCCTTTTCTACCATGGAAAGAAAAAATAAACATCAATGGTGTGATAAGAACACAGTAAATTTAGATATTGGTGAATACACACGCTCAATCAGAGCTGTCTGCTACTCATCCTAATGGAAAATTTATACCTAACTAATCATTTTTCAATATAGAAATTAAGAAATGGGGCATAATTCTGGTGACATTGCAAATTCTAAAACAACCTAAGATATGATCAATCTGTTGCAAGGTGAGTTCAGGCATGGACCAACTAGACACCTAATTGGAATGCTGTGAGTTCCTAGATAGTCTTCCATGGTCGGCAAACTGCGGCTCACGAGCCACATGCAGCTCTTTGGCCCCTTGAGTGTGGCTCTTCCTAAGCCTTAGGAGTACCCTAATTAAGTTAATAACAATGTACCTACCTATATAGTTTAAGTTTAAAAAATTTGGCTCTCAAAAGAAATTTCAATCGTTGTACTGTTGATATTTGGCTCTGTTGACTAATGAGTTTGCTGACCACTGGTCTAGGTGAATCTAGCTGACATACCACTTCTTACCTGCATTGATTATTCCAATCCCACAGTTTGAAAGAACCTGCTGGGAGCTTGTTGGTTGTGGAAACATCTTTTAGCTGGGGAGAGAGGATCTGGGCTGGAGATCCATGAAGCTACAATGTAAATCACTAGGGAAGCATTTCATTGGATCGGGATATCCACTGATAATACTTTGCTTTCCCTAACACTTCTATAAGGAGAAAAACACCTAGGCTGAATTGGGGTTGCCCAAGATGGTAAGACACCTCAGGCTCATTCATAGTCCTCCCTAAATGTTGGAGGTAGTTATGAAATACGAGGCAGGATGGATTGCACTCATAGTCCAAACTTCAACCGACATTAAACTGTAAGCAGTAGTTTACATGCATAAAAACCACCCAGGAGCTTATTTAAAATGTACATTCTAAGATCTGAGTTCCACCGATTCTGATTCAATAAATCTGGAGACTCATGGGAACACCTTAACAAGCACTCCAGAGTATCCCATACTGGTGAGCCCTAGTCCACTTTTCAGGAAGAACTACTTTAAGGAATCATGCACTTGTCATCAGACTATTTTCTGCAGATGCTGCTACACAATATAGGCTAGGCAGAAAAACAACAAAGGCGAAATTTAAAAGCCCATTCACAAATGATTCCTTAACCTGCCTGAAATCTCTCAAGTACTCTCTGGAGAGGGACAGATTGGGGAATTAGCAAGAATGGCCACTAATTGCTATTGTGTCCCCAGTGAAAATCAGTCAGAACTGTGAGAAATTATTTCCCATCTCCTTCGAAAGCTAGTCTTTAGATATCTACCCTTCTCCATCAGAACTCACGGCTATACTCCCAATATGCTCTCTCCACGGAGGTTCTGCCCAGTGCCTGACATCATGGAAAACTGAACCACACAGGCTTGTTTGAAAGTGATGAAGCATTTCAAAGAAAGGCAATCCACCCTAAGTTAGATCCCCACAGTTCTTTCCTTGTGCTGATTGGGACAGGTGGAGAGATCTTCCAAGAACTTCTGGTAATAGAATCTCCTCCTCTCCCCCCACCCTTTTAAGGTGCACTTGCTGTGAGTTGTCAGATGGAGTTGATTTGTGGTGAGCAGGCATATAGGCTGCTTGCTCTTCCTGTTGTGCTGAGAATCTCCTCAGGACTTCTACGGAACTAAACTCTTTCAGTTAATTAATGAAAATAATAAACAGCTGTTAATCTCAAAGCACCTGGCCCTCCTTTGAAGTTTTTCTAGACTCTAAATGGTAGAAAATTGTATGAAATAAAGAAGCTAATTCTAGGGAGATTCCTCACTAGACAAGGTAAGACACAGAAGGAATATATCTGATGTTTTGCCAAGAGCTATCTTTTAACTCTTTTTTTCCTCCTGGCCTTAGTGCTCAGGTGAAATAGGCCACCCTGTGAGTCTAAAGACGGAGGACATTTGCTGATGGCTTTACAAGAGAGTTGTAATTGCTATATTTTTGTTCAATTAGTGTTTTTAACTTCATAGTGAAGACACTAGATGAAATTATTTTACAGCTAACATTTAAAAAAAATTTTCTATTAAACAGTGTTCCTTAAACTGTAGTGTGCATACAGATTTCTTGGAAAGCTTGTACAGATTTAATAATGTGAGGTTGAGCCAGAGATTCTGCATTTCTAACAAGTTCCCAAGCAATGCCAATGCTGCTAGGATGGGACCCACACTTTGAGTAGTAAGGTATTACCGGACTTGTGGTAAGTAAATAGGGGTTTAAGATTTTTGGACTTATAGCACTCCTTTCAGTTCTATAATATAGTCCCTCTACTTAAACAAAATAAAGACTCTGACTACCAAGCATTTCATAGTTGTGTGTCTTTATCCCATAATTTTTGAGGGACATGCCTGATGTGACCATTGTAATACATCAATATATACCTTCAATCGGCACCATGGTGCAGTCTGCTGTTGTGAAACAAAATGACAGGCCCTACAAGTTTTAATGAAAATAAAATATACATTTTTCAACAGGTTTTCTTGTCATTGATGTGTGCAAAAGAATTACAGAAATGCGTGCCTTTCACAGAACTTCTGGTAAAGAATACTATAGCTGTTGCTCTTCAAACGATTGAGCTTTCACTGAATTCTTTTTGATCTCTGGGGTCTCAGAAGGAGCTTGATTTGTCCAGCCTTCTCACAAGTTAATGCACTAAAAACCACTGAAGTAAGTATCCTCATCACAGCATTCTGCTCACCTCCCTTCCACATTGGAGATTTAAACCAAAATCATCTGTGTGGGAAGGTTTTTAGTCAATGCCCAATTCTTCTACGTTAATTTATACTGTATGGGAGACTTTAGGAATATAAATACACATATGTTGAAGAAACAGGGATATGTGATCAGAAGTGTGCTTTCTACATTCCAATGACTTAACATATTCAAACAAAACTTGAAATTGGATAAGGCAGTTCCTATCGTGGGAAGTAGGTCAAGGGGGCAGCTGGAAGGGTATAGTGAAAAGAACACAGTTGTTTTGCTCTCTATTCATAATCTACTTTTCCTGAATGAAAAAAATCATAGTTTTAATAGAGGTAGCTCTCTAAAGTTGTGGGGGGGGTGTCACCCTAATCTAAGCACACGTTAGGAGAATGAAAGCCATCTCTTTGTAATCAGGAATTAGAACTATTAGAGAAAAAGAAATTTTGCTCATGAATAATGAAAAACAAAAAGATGATTGTCCTTAAGAAACTAAATTGTAAAGAGTTAAGAGGATAGACCTGAGATACCCAAACGTCACAGATTGGTGGGTGATGAGATGGTTTCTGCTGCCTGTCTAAGTGGATGTAATTCTGAGACACCCAGCCTCCCTGCATAGTTAGCACCATTCTTAGATGTATCTACAGGACCAAGAGGGGATGGAGAAACTACAACAATTCTAGGGCTTAGATGCAGGACGTGGAGCTCTATGACTGGTAGTGTTGTCTTATTTGTACTAAGTTGATTTCCTGTATGTTGCAATAATTGATAAGTTTTCTAGTATATGCGAACACTGGTGTGTAATGTTGAATACATCCAGGCCTTGTGTCAGAAATCTAATTACACTTTCCTGAATCTGTTCCCATAATCATTGGTGGCAACTGAGCCCTGTTCAGCCAAGTAGGGTGGACATAATCTTACAAGTTTCTTTAGGACTGGCCTCGATCCATAGCAAGTGATAGGAAGATGATATTCAGTTTCTTCTTCAGGGGTCATTCTGCTCTCTCTGCTTTCTCTGCTTTCCCAGATATTACAGTGGCTGCCACAGAGCTAACTTGTTGTGTAATCCCCAAATGTGGTCTCTCCTTGTCTGCTTCCATCTTTAAGGAAAGATATATATATATATGTATACTGAGTGGCCAGATTATTATGACCACCTGATGTTTGTAGGCAAATTAGCTGTAATTTTGCGCTGAAGTTGCTAGAGGGCCAGACCATTATAAATAGGAAAGCTGGTTGTTTACCACGACAGTAGAAGTGATTTTTTTTTCTGAAGATATGGGTAAACAATGTGATTTAACAGTCTTTGAACGTGGGATATATTTGAACGTGAATGGCCAGATTATTATGACCACCTGACGTTTGTAGGCAAATTAGCCATACACTGCATCGTATGGGATATGGAAGCCGAAGGCCTGTTCGAACACCTTTGCTATCTGCAGTTACCAAGATAAAACATCTCCAATTTGCACAGGAACACAAGGATTGGACAGTTGAGCATTGGAAAAAAGTTATGTGGTCCGATGAATCACGTTTCCAGTTGCATCATGCAGATGGCAGAGTGAGACTTTGGTGGAAACAGCATGAAAGCATGCACCCCACATGCATGAGTACAACCCTTCAAGCTGGTGGGGGCAGTGTTATGGTTTGGGGCATGTTTTCTTGGCATGATTTTTGCCCTTTAATTCGTGTGGAATAATGTCTGAATAGCGCAACATACCTAAGTATCGTTGCTGATCAGGTTCATCCTATCATGTTGATGGCGTATCCCAATGGAGATGGCTTCTTCCAACAAGACAATGCACCATGCCACGGTGCTCATATTGTGCAGGAGTGGTTTCAAGAACATGAGGGAGACTTGACCTTGCTTAGGTGGCCCCCACAATCACCAGATCTCAATCCAATTGAGCATTTGTGGGACGAAGTTAAAAGAGCCATCAGGCAGCTGGTTCCACAACCATCACATCTCACAGAACTGGACAGTGCTATTCATCAGGCATGGTGTCAGATTCCTCGCATCACCTTTCAACATCTCCTGGAGACAATGCCAAGAGGAATCGCCACAGTATTGAAGGCAAAAGGTGGCCCAACAAAGTACGTAAGGGGTGGTCATAATAATCTGGCCACTCACGTTCAAATATATCCCATGTTCAAAGACTGTTAAATCGCATTGTTTACCCATATCTTCAGAAAAAAAATCACTTCTACTGTTGTGGTAAACAACCTGCTTCCCTGTTTATAATGGTCTGTACCTCTAGCAACTTCAGCGTGAAATTATAGCTAATTTGCCTACAAATGTCAGGTGGTCATAATAATCTGGCCACCATATATATATATATATAAAACTTTTGCAAATAACAGACTCATTATAGGTTTCAAATTACATATAAAATGCAGCTGAAATAAGTTTTAAAATGAGTACAAAAATATATTATCAATATGACCATGAACATGGAAATGGTTATTGGGATAAAAAGAAAAATTGTGTACTAGGCCTCTTACTTCTAATTTTGGTCCTTAAAACACTGGGTTAGGGTCAAATTTAAAAGGAATTATTTTATGTGTTTCAAGTGTATTAAGACTTTCCAAAACAGCTCCTATCAGGGTCAAACTGCTAATTCTAAAGTCTGTATTATGAGGAAAGGAGAAAAGAAAGAAGCTTAACAGGACAGGCTAGAAAGGCTTGTTCTGAACAGTCTAGTATTCCAAAGTTGCCATCGGCAGACTCAATAGAAAAACAACAATAACAGCATACCAATCAGAAATAACAAGCAGCGGAAGGAAGAGACCCTGTATGGAAAACTGGGCAATTCAGCAAGACCTGAGTGAGGCAGAGAGCCTCTCTGACTGTAAAGCTGGTTCCCAGGTGAAGGCCCTGGTCTCCAGCGTGAGCGCATGTGGTTTGCAGGCCCTCCACCCACTAATAGAGGGATCAGCACTGTTATGATTTTAGAGGTTTTGTTGTCATCTTTGATTTGTGATCAAATCTCCTTCCTTAGGAATTCAAAAGTGCCTGGTTATGGTTATATGGAACTGCCCAAACTAAAGAAAAGAACACAGGGTTAGAAAAAGTGGAAATGCTTCTGGGTGAGGTTTGGAAGAATCTTTCCTGAGACCTAACTTTTTATTTTAAAAGTGGGAGTGGGGGAAAGATCCAGAGATGATGGGGATGGAACTGTTTTCCCTGTAAAACCAAGGAGTAAGGAGTCCGTTCCCATTTTTAGAAATATGGAGGGTTATTACAAGGCAGTGGGGTCCAGTTATTCTCTGTCTTCACAAGGAAAATCTTTACAAGTGTAGATTTGACAGATAACCTCTCTTAAGTGCTTTCGAGAGCTATCATTTTATTTCTTTAAAAAGTTAAGTAGTATAGATTTTAGATAGGCTAACTGGGTCTTTTTTATGGCAAAACTGATATAAAATCTGTATCCATTTATAGAATTGCTGAGTTATTTATATGAACTAATGGTGATATTAGCTAATCTTTGCAAGTTAAATTTAGTTTCACCAGAGTTGAAAATGTAAACTGCTTACACTAATCTACATTTCATAATTTGTTCTCTCTTCTTTTGAAGTTCTTTATTAGCTGCGCCCTCTACATAGGATCACCACTGAACCCCATGCTAATGGGTATAAATTATAGTGGTGCCAGCTTGTCTTACCTTTGTTAAATATGTGCCAACTATTTCACAATGAACCTTTACTTTCCATTTTATGACTGGCTGTAAAAACTGTTCTTACAGCCAGTGAATGGACATGGCATATTATGTCCACAATCTTGAAAGTCCCAACAAAAGCCAACTTTTTACTCTCTAGGGATAGTTCATGGCATTTTCCTTTCTCTTGATAGTCATCTTTTATCGCCCCCCCCCAAAAAAAACTTTGCTTATTGTTCTCCAAAATGAAACAAGAAGAAAAACAACAAAAGAATAAGCCAGATAATTTTACCCTTCAGTGTCACTTCTGATGGTGGAGGTGGGATTGATACTATAAAAATAGTAATCTATGACTTAATTTAACATACAGTATTCTTTCTATCCATTATTGTTAGGATTAATTGAGAGTTGGCCATCTTTTAATCAAATGTCACAATGGTATAAAATTAGAATCAATCCGGTGAAGACTTAATAGTTTTACAAGTTATTATTTTGTGGGAAACCTGACTTGATTCCAAGTTTACAACCTACAGAAGTTGTAAAGCAGCATTTTGTGGTGAAATTTAGACTTAGATAATCCCATAACATGTATATGCACCTTTTCATGAGCGGAGAGAAACAAAAAGAGCTTAAAACAGTATATTTGAGGCATCTGAAGAAAACAGAAATATTTAGAAAGGAGGTCAATAAAAGGAGATCCAAACAATATCTGAAAATAAGTAAGTGATAAGCAAGTATCGAAAACTTGTTTGGATTTGAATAAAGAGGCTAATAGGAGAAAATAGGAAGGAAAAAGTAGCATTCTTGTGGGGAGAGAAAAATGGTTTCTAATGTCTTTAGCAAATCAGGATAAATATAACCTCTATGTATTCTCAATAGAGCTAATTTAAAAATCTCTTGGGAGTGTTTCCATATTGGCTCTTCTTGAACAAAATTGGTTGGAAAAAATTCTTTGGAGTTCAAGGTCATTTTTTTTTCTTAAAGCATGAAACAGCTTTTCTGCACCACACATTCCAAATTACTAAAGCGTTAGCTGACCATAGGAACCAGATTGATCTGGTTCAAACTTCCCTAGAGCTATGAGCCTAATGGATCCTAAATAGGGATTCATGATTGCCTTGTAAGAGAGGCATGGAAGCAAATAAAGAACGATCTTGAAATGCCATACACACCTTTTTAATTGTAGAGCAAATGGAAAACCGGCCCAACCAGTGGATTCTTGACTGTAATGCCCAGTGTGTCTCCTCCTGTGTTCTCTTGCACACACTTGCAGTGGGAATCTTTCCATTTACTCCAAGAGGTTGGTTGACATGGAAGTGGAAGGTGAAGGGCCATTTGTTCACATCTGTATAATACCTACTGCATAGCAAAGAGGACAGTGTGGGCTCTCTCATTCGGGAAAACAAATCCAGCTGCTTCACGCTTAGGAGCAAGCCAGGTGCCTTGAAGCCAATGGAAGAAAGCAACAGGGCTGGGCACTTGGGCCTTCGTCCAAACACCACAGAGAAAATCATTTCATGCTAATTTATTTGACATCAGGAAACCACTGTTCACTGACTCTGAATTTGGCTGGGCCATTCCCAAAGATTCTGGAGAAAGAAAGTTCCAGGGTAAAGGAGAAGGCCAACAATATTAGTGGCCTCAGGAGGAGACAAGGCAAAAGGTATGATTTTATAATCCAAGAAATTCTGATAATCCCACGGGGAAAGGAAGGCTACACTCGCCAAGAGTTGCAAATAAAAAGAACCCTTATGTTGGGACTCCCTTCTTTCTTGTGCACGGCACTCTTTCCTGCCCAGCCAGAATATTGTCTCTGAATCTTTCTCAAAATTACGCTCCAGGCAGGCCCCACCAACTGGCTGAAATTGACCTTGTTTACGCTACAGAGTAGGCTCATTTTTTCACTGGGGAAACCATTGTGCTGGATCCAGGGAGAATAGGAGTAATGGCTTTTCCCGTTTGCAAACTCTGCCCAACGGCATGGAGACACGGGCCTTGTATAAGCTGGGCTGTGGTTTTCTGTGGGTAGCTCCTGTGATAAATCAACAGACAACTCATCCCCTCCTGCCTGTTTCATTCACTAGAATTCCAAGTGTTCAGCATAGTTTTGACAATGTAGTCAATGCTCAGAGAACATCTGCTGAATAAACAAATGACATAAATGACAAAAGTTAAATCATAGTGGTTAAATTCCATTTTGAAGTTTCAGACTGAGTTTAAGAGTTAGAATTGTTCAATTTTGAATTTTTCTCCTCTATATTTTTAATTAAAATATTGACAACTGCTACTAGTTCATCTGTCAGCAAACAAATGTTAAGAGAAAACTGGAAATGTGATTGGAAAAAAAAACCAATCCTTTTTATATTTGTGAGATGCATAAAACAGCATACAAAATAATATGGGCATATTTTTCCACTAGTAAAATTCTATGTTACCAATTCATGATGTCCCACAAAGAACATGATTTTCAGGTGTTCCATGATCTGAATATGTTTTAATATCACCCTCTCTGCCAAACCCTACATTTTAGAACAAGAGTTCTTAAACCGTAGTATGCTTCAGAATTACCTAGAGAAGTGGTTCTCAACCTTTTTAAAATCCTGATTTCTGGGCCTCATCCTCTGGAAATTCTGTTTCTTTGTAACTAATGTTGTGGCCTCACCCCATAACAAAGAAACAGAATTTCCGGAGGATGAGGCCCAGAAATCAGGATTTGAAAAAGATTCCCAGGTGATTCTAATGTGCAGCCAAGGTTGAGAACCACTGACCTAGAGGGATTGTTAAAACCCAACTTGCTGGGTCCCCCCCTCAGAGTTTCTGATTCAGTAGGTTTGCATCTCACAAGTTTCCAGGTGATACTGTTGGTCCCCAGGCCATATTTTGAGAACCACCGATTTAGGGGATAAATTTTAAAGATAAAAACACCTTTCATTGTTTTGGTTACTCCTTCCCAATTACCCTCTGAAAGATGCTGGACAGAAGAAGTGTCACTAATGCATATATTAACTCACTTAAGCCTTATAAAGCCCTGTGAGGTGTATACTGCTATTATACCCATTTTGAGGTAGAGATAATTTGAGAAAGTGGGAAGTATCAGCACATGGACCAGGTAGCCTGGCTTCAGACTCTTAACTACAGCATTATATTGACCTTTTAAGAAAAGGGCTAACTCAAATAGATTCTCCCAACCATGTGGTCTTGATCCAGGACAAGAAAAATAAGCGAGTAGATTCTAAAGGCCTAATTGAATGTTTGGCAGAGAAGCAAGCAATGGGCTCTCAGCATGACCACTCTGGCCCCATCCCCTGTGTGCCTCCTTGTCACTGATTAAGGCAGGATGAGACCTTCCTTCCTCAGAGGGCAGAGCAAATGATTGGAAATGACCTGGATGTTCTTTCAAAGGGGCCTGAAAAATAAAGAAATAAAAGCACATCCATTCAATGACAAGGAATATCACTGCCAAAAAAAAAGCATAAGGAAACTTTTTATGTATTCATAGGTAAATAGTTCAATTTTTTGAAAAGGAAAAAAATAACACATTTATGTTTGCTTACATATGCATAAAATATCCTAAAGGAACATAATAAAGCAACAATAGTCATCATTTGGGAGGAAGAGGAATGGCAGGTTGACCAGGGACAGGAATGGAAGGGGACCTCTCTCTTATGGTTTTAAAAATTAAATCATTACCATTTAGAAATTGGTGGTAGATTTTCTGACTTTCCTTGTTTGATTACCTTGGGAAACTGCTTCACTTTGGGCTCCTTTCCCATGCATTCCCATCCTCTCATAGGTCCTTCTTCTTACCCAGCTGGAAACCCATTACTGCCTGATAGGCTGGGCCTGGGGCTGGTTTAGTATCAGCTCATGAAACACAGATGGTGTGCGTTTCAAGGACTTTGGAATCGTTTTTGCATTGTATGTAAATGATTACATGTAAACATTTGGAAGAAATAAAAAGCTTATATCTCTTAGGAAACAAAGGCTACTTTAATAATAATGACATCACATTCATAGAGCACTTTATAGTTTATAAAATTCTTTCACATGCATTGGGCCATTTATATCTCACAACAGCTCTGAGAGGTAGCTATTATAGTCCCCATTTAATAGATGAGGAAACTGAGGCTCAAAGAGTTCCAGTAACTTGTCCAAGATCAGAAGGCTATTAAATAGTAGAGTCAAGACCGGTGCCCAAGTATTCTGACTCAAGGCTTGTGAATGCCTCCCCTTACCTTTTTCTAATTGTAAAAAGAGAAAAACTAATATGCTTTTTAAAAAGACTGAAACATTCACAATCCCATGACTCTAACAAAAATAATTAAGTTTACATATTGTCTTGCAGGGTTTGTCCGTGTGCCTACAACTATTGTCGGGTTACCATCATAATATATGTGCAAGTATGTATTCTGTTTTCTCCCCATTTTGTACTGCTATCCTGAAGCCTTTTCCAAGTTGCAACATAATTTTTATAATTAGCAGGTTAATAGTTTCACATTTCATCAAGAGCCATACCAATGTAATCTGCTACTGTTTAACAGGTATTCCACTCACTCATTCATTAACTCATTCATTCATTCACTCAATGATGACTAAACCCCTACTATGTGCTAGGCTCTGTGCCAAAGGGTAGGGACATTCATTGATAGAAACACTGAGGTGCCTGAAGGTGAGGAAACAGCAGGCCAGGAAGTAAGGCAAAGCTTGCTTAGAGACATTCCTAGAGTATTTCTATGCTGAGACATTTAGATAATCCTCAAAATTTTTATCAAAAAGTATAACACTGCTATAAACACCTGTGTACTTAGAGTTTTTCCATTAAAAAATTTTTTTTACACAGTTGAAGTTTATTTTTATGGCTTAAGTATTTGTGCTCCTTCACCTTCATACCAGAAATATATGAGTGTACCATCCATCACCAACAAAGAAAAACAATGTTGTAAATTTCACAGTTGGAAAATGGTGCCCCATGTTTACTTTAGTTTGCATTTCTTTGCTTAGCAGTAATGTTAATATTTTTTCCATACACTTGTTTATTAATTTTATTTCTCTTAGTATAAATTGTCTATGATTTGTCCTTTGCCTAATTGTCCATTAGGGTCTTATTATTGTTTTGTCCATGTGTGGGAGCTGTTTATATAATTTATTTTAGTATTATTTTAACATTATTCAAAAGTTGAATAGGTTTTTTATATCACAAAGATGATATAAAAATGACAATTTTTCATTTTTACTAAAATTGTTTTTCTTAGTCTATTTGCCTTTTTGTTTTAATGCTTATAGTTTAAATTTCTTTCTCAAACTTATGAAGTTGTTATTCCTCTTGATTTTTGATTAATGTCAGATTATCTTTTGTGCTAATTTTTGTTTCTTTTTTCTTTAATTTTCATTTGGGTATTGTGAAAGGTATGTATAGACTTAGTTTACTTCTCTTCCCCAATTTTTAATGAGACTATAATATCATTTATATAAACATTTTAAATTTCCATATCATATATTACATTCGTATACATAACAGACTTCCAATATAGGTCCATTAGTGTGTATGTCTAGTTTTGCATTAGAACTAACACACTTTTCTGATTTTGCTTTATACTATATTTTAATATCTGATTAAAATAGTCCTTTAACCTTATTTACCTCTTTCAAACTATTACTTATAGCTCACTCATTTGTTCTCTTCAGATGAATTTTATTTTAATTTTGCAGAATATGAGTAAAATTTTTGTTGGATTTGCATTAACAAATGTGAAGAATATGAAGAATCAGACATCCTTTATATATGTAATTTTTCCATTTGGAAGTAGAAGTGTTTCTCCTTCTGCCAAACCAATTAAATTAGCTCTCAAAAATACATCACTTGTATTTTTTGGTAGCTATCTGAGAAGAAATGAATTAGACATTATTATTGGTATACAGGAATATTATTAATTTTTGTATATTTATTATGTATCAGGAGAGGGAAAAGACTAGGAACATAAATAAGTTTTTAACAAACTTCTTTGGCTTTTCTTAGTATACAGGCATATACCCTTTGCACTGTATTTCAATTTCTTTCTGATAGTAGTGTCTGATTAAATAATTCTTAAGCTCACACTTCCAGGAAGTGGTGGAATTGGGACTGGCAGTAAGGACTGGAGAGCCGAGCCCAGTTTCCAACGTCATGTTCAGACTCAGGGAAGCCAGGCCCGGGCAGGTCATGGTTCAGAACCTGTTATGCACGAACCCACGGAGTTACTCTGGGCAAGTTGCTTTCTTCTAGGGGCTTCATGGGATGAACTGATTTGATTTCTAAGAATTTGAGCAACTGTAAAATACTTTGAAATTGAATTACATTGCAAAACTTATCTGGAAGGCATCAATTTGGGGCAGAGTTTTTAGATAAGAAAAATCAAGTGAGAATTGCCAGAGGAAGGAAAGCATGTGAGACTGCAAAGAGCAAGGGTTATGGCTGAGGATGAAGAATTTGCAGGTATATATACTCTGTTCCTTTTGTTACACTATGTGTCAGGGCCAAATACTCACTTGTTGTTTTGAGGTTCCTTGACATAAACTTTCTTACTAACATGCTTGTCTAGATGGTGTCACTGGTAAAGCATAAAAAAAGGTCATGGTCATTGTGGTGGTGTTTGGTTTTATTTCATTGCAACCTTCATTGACCTATTGCTGGAGTTTGGTGCCCAGCCAGAGGTAATGATGGTGAAAAGACAGAGAAGAAGGATAAGCAGAACATGCTAATGAGAGGACAGGAAGAGAGTTTAAAAATAGAAATTTATCAACATATAAGTACTAGTCCAAACACTGCAATTAGGACTGTACTAGGTGTACCGGTTAATAATGCAAATTTTGTAATCAAAGAAAACATGATAATTTCAAGAGAAACATCAAAAGTGCTTTATTCAAAGTAATGTCCATCGCTAGCTACACATTTCCCCCATCTTTCAGGTAATTTGTGGATACTGTCCCAAAGGAACTTTTCTTGTTTTGAGGCAAACCATTCAGAGAACAAATTTTCCACTTCTTCGTACATTTTGAAGTGCTGCATAGAAAGTGCGTGTGCCATTGATCAGAACAAGTGGTAATCTGAAGGAACAAGGTCTGGTAAATACGGCGGGTGGGTTAATACTTCCCAGGCAAGATCTTTTTACGTTTCTTTAACTGGTTTTGAAGTGTGTGGTGGTGCGTCATCATGAAACAAAATTACTTTGCTGTGTCTTCTGGCACATTCTGGTCGTTTCACAATGAAAGCATGGTTCAAATTGATTATTTGTTGTCAGTAGCGATCAGTATTAACGGTTTCACCTAGTTTTAGAAGCTCATAATACACCACATCTTCCTGATCCCACCAAATGCAGAGCATTGTCTTCTTTCCAAAGTGATTTGGCCTTGCAGTCGATGTTGATGGTTGACCTGGATCAACCCGTGATTTTGTGCATTTGGGATTCTCAAAATAAATCCACTTTTCATCGCTAGTCACAATTTGATGCAAAAAAGACTTTCTTTCGTGCTGTTGAAGCAACATTTTACTGATGACTTTTCAGTTTTCCATTTGTCTTTCATTCAGTTGATGTGGCACCCATTTTCCTTCCTTTAAAATCTTTCCCATTGCTTGTAAACGATCAGAAATTGTTTGCTGAGCAACGTTTAATCTTTCTGCAAGTTGTTTTTGAGTTTGACACTCATCTTCATCCAATAATGCTTGTAATTGTTGGTCTTCAAACTTTTTCTGGTTGACCTGGACGCTCTTTGTCTTTCACATCGAAATCACTTTTAAAGCATTTAAACCAGCGTTCACAAGTATCTTGAGATGGAGCATGTTCACCATAAGCTTCCAGAAGTATATGATAACTTTTTCTTCAAAATAAAGTAATGAATTAAAACTTCCTGCAAATGCTCTTTTTTTGGCATGAAATTCGACATTTTTAAGCTTAAAAATATCGATGATGTTAACACCTTCAGAAAATTGGACATATGAAGTTTTGAAGCTTGTTGTCAATACAACAAAATAGCATACATATCAAATTGCATATTTATCAACATATGTGTAACTCTATCTATTGAGAAAAATCCACATTATTAACCGGTACACCTAGTATACTCTGTAGCCAAACTGCCTAAATTTTTATTCTGGCTTTGCCACTTACTAGTTAGGTGACGTCTGCTCTTCAGCTTAAAAAGCCATGTGAACTCTATTCCTCAGTTAAAAGCATATGTGGACTCTGTTCCTCAGTTTAAAAAAATCCATCTATCGAACAGGGGATAATGATATGACTTACCTCACAGGATTGCTGTGAAGAGTAAATAAGTTAATAAGGGAAAGAGCGTAGATACTGTCCCTGGCACATAAGTAGACCAATTTACTACTATAATTTTTCCTAAAAAACATTAGAGATATACATCAGATTAGCCACCTTTTCAAAATGTTCCTGGTGATTACCCTGCCCCGATCTTCTCAAATCATGCTTTCCTGAGGTGGCTGTTTGGGTGCCTGGTTAATCTAAAATTTGGGTTAAGCATTTTACTGTTATATTCAAAGAACCGCATGCTCTGGGTTCTTTTATATCTATGAGGCTTAATTCCAGTTTACGTTCCAACTTGCACATTACATTCTTCACCTGATTTATTGCTACTTGCAATAATACTATTTATAACACTTTTCATCCTTAGTTCTCTAAAGTTTTACATACCTCAGTTCATTCCAGCTCACAGGTAACTGGGTGGCAAGTAGCAGCATCTCTCATTTATCACACAAAAAACCACCCAAAACACTGAAGACATAATGATGAAGTGATGCCCTACAAATGGGCAGTGGGATGGGGAATATGATGAGGGGGTTTTGTTACTACTTGGGCCTCTGTGTTCTCGAGCACTCACAAAGCAGCTCACACCTTTAATGAAGGTGAGTGGTGAAGGGCACAGGCTCTGGGATCAGACAGACTTGGGTTCAAATTTGACTATCGTATGCAAACTGTGAGGACTTAGGAAAGGTACTTGGCTGCTCTCGGCTTCCATGTTTTCCTCTGTAAGTTGGGAATGATAATTTTGTCTCCTTTGCAGGTTTTTGTTTTTTGTTTGGATGGTGGAGGGTTTGGGGGATAGCAAATCAACGAACACATAGGAAATGATGAATAATTGTGGTCATTTTTGTTCTTAGAATTCACCTTTTTCAGGATGAGTAGGCCATTCTCATTTAAGCTGACTGTATAGTCAGTCTCCCCAAGAAGATGCTAATCTCCTAAAGGTCATGGGTCACCTCTTTAATTTTATATCTTTCACAGCATCTGATTCAGAGCACAACATGTACTCAATACCCAACAAAGGCATGTTGTGCTGTATTGAGAGAGGAAGATGAACAGATTTCTCATTTTTTGCTACTTTCTAAATTTCTCCTTCCAGATGGATGTCTAAGGTCCTACGATCTTTCTTTCAGCTGGGGTTTTCAAATTCGGACTGATTCATTCTTATTGTAAATGAAAGTAGCAAAAATTAATATATATGTAATGTACATATATTTAGACATACCTCATATTTTTCAAACAAAAAAAAAAAGCCTCTAAAGCAGTGGTTCTCAACCTTCCTAATGCCGCGACCCTTTAATACAGTTCCTCATGTTGTGGTGACCCCCAATTTCATTGTTACAAATTGAACATAATTAAAGCATAGTGATTAATCACAAAAACACTATGTAATTATATATGTGTTTTCCGATGGTCTTAGGCGACCCCTGTGAAAGGGTTGTTCGACCCCCAAAGGGGTCGAGACCCACAGGTTGAGAACCGCTGCTCTAAAGGAAGGTGAGAGCTAATATAGTTACTGTTATCAGATAGTAAATTTGACACTGAGCTTCCTCACAATAAGAAAAATATGATGGATTATATAATTCTCTCTGACTTATCACCCATTATCAACTCGCTTGATCTGTTACATCAGCGTTTTTCACCTTTCTCATCTCATGGCATACATAAACTAATTACTAAAATTCTGTGATTCATCAAAAAATATGTTTTTTACCAATTGGACAGAAAAAATAGGTATAATCTTGATTCATTCACACCAGATGGCTATTACTGTGTTGGCTGTTGTCATTTTTTTTATTTGACAACTTAAGGGAAAAGAGGTCAGTGCCCCTGACTAAATAGTCAGGTATTGCATGCTTTAAAAATTCTTGTGGCACACCAGTTGAAAATCGCTGTGTTACATCATAGTCTTGTCTCCTCTGCTTTCCAGTTCCCTTTCTCTGCATGCTGACCCCCCAATTTCTGCTTATGGTTTTCCTCACACTCCATAAACGGCATACTTTTTCTTTTCTTCTCCTTATAGTCCATATACAACTCTAACTTTCCTTGAATTCTGAGCAAGACATACATTCTCTGGTTTTGACCCCTAATGACCTCTACTAAGCCCCTCCCTCAGGGAAGGAAGGACAGCCTGTCTTCTGTATGCAGGCAGTGCTCAGCATCAGGAAGATCATCTGACAGGCAGCAAGACCTGTGAACGGATAGAACACTAGTTCCTTCAGGAGAGAAAATCCAGGATGGAGCAAGTGACAGACCCTTAAAGAAATAAAGCTTGTGGCCCATAGGTTTCCTACTGAGTGCAGTGGCTTCCTAGAGAAAGATTCTGAAGCCCCTTCTAGGCTCTGCAGGAAAGAGGGTTGTGATCAATGAGTGGTCTCTGCTGAAGTGGAGGTGAGGGGTAGAGAGGCAGTAGTGAACCAGGTGTTTTCTATTTCTGCATTTTGCCTCTAAGTCAAATTTCAAGACTGTATCTTAGGCCCAGTGGGGTGGGGATGGAGTTCTGGGGGAGAGTCCAATCAGAATTGGGTTATATGGGGGGATTTGGTCTCAAAAACAAGAAAGAAGCCAGTTTCTACAAACAGGTTAGAAAAGGACTAGACATACATGGTGACATAAGCCATCTGAATATGGAATTGGGACTCTTTAATTATTTCTTGTTTGTTCTTGGGCCTGGGATGGGGCTGAGGTTGTAGTTTGTAGCCACCTCATTCAAGCTCTAGGAAGGAAAGCAATAACTTGGAGGAATTAGGCAGTATTGTTAGTGATAATGCTGGCCAGTGGGTACTTTGTGGTTTGCCAACTGGTGACACTTAAGGGCATTTGGACGCCAAAGAACCTCTTCTAAAGCCCCCTCTCGGGTCCCCTCCAGCTCTACTGTGACCAGGACAAAGCTTCACCACTCGCCCAATCATCAGCGAGGAGCGTCCCATGACTAGAAAAAGAACAGCTTCCAGATAAGAGTGGTGTAAGCATTTGTTAATCCAATCCCTTTATGACTTTGCTTCTTTCAGTGATTTAACAGTGAAGAGACCAAGGCTTTAGTTCTGGTTCTGCTAACTGGCTGGTCTTGGGCAAATCATGTAACGTTTCAGGCCCGAAGTTTTCTCATCTTTGAAATAAGGGGCTTAGCTTGATCTCTACCCCCGACTCCTATCCGTAAAGTTTAACGAGCTTTAATTTTGCTTCTGAAAAGTGTCCAATAAAGTTCGTTCATTCTACACATGTTTCCTGAACACCTCCTGTGCTTGCCTAGACACTGGGCTGGGCGCTAGGAATACAAAGTCACATATCCCTGCTCTTTCCCAAGGACCTTACAGTTTAATGAAAGATAAACGTGGAACCACATGAAAGGGACATAGTAGAGTAGCTAAGAGTACAGGTTCTAGAACCAGGTTGCCCAGCGCAGGTACTTCCCATATTTATGACACTGGACAACTTTCTTAACCTCTCTGTGCCTCTGTTTCCTCATCTTCAAATGGTATCTATCTTATTTGGATATGAGAATTTAAAAAGTTAATAAATACAATCATTAAAACAGTTTCTGGGTGATATGGACAGCTGAGGGTTTTTAAAAAATATATTTTTATTGATTTCAGAGAGAAAGGGAGAGGGAGAGATAGAAACATCAATGATGAGAGAAAATCATTGATTGGCTGCCTCCTGCACACCCCCTTCTGGGGATTGAGCCCACAACCTGGGCATGTGCCCTTGACCAGCATTGAACCTGGGACCCTTCAGTCAACAAACCGATGCTCTGTCCACTGAGCCAAACTGGCCAGGGCGACAACTGAGGTTTTATAGGGTGCTATTCTCAGCCCTCATTTAAACCAGAGCAACTCTCTTTAAAGGGTTTATAAATTAGGCATCTATATAATATTTCATTTGAAGGAAGTTTCTACTGGTTATACAAATAAACACAAATGAAGTAAGAAGTTTGACTATTGAGACTTTTGGCACAGAATAAGAGAACATTTTCTTAAAATTATGTCTAAACCCAGGCAGAGTGGATTAAATCTGGCTACAGACTGCACTTTAATAAAGAGCCACCGTTAACTATGAAACTCTCCTGCAAGACACAAGTAAATAACCATCATTTTGTTTGAGGATCATCTTTATAACTTAAAGGAAGGGATAAAGTGACTCACCCAAAGTCATAAAGCTTGTTGGGGAAAAATCCTGCTCTGGCCACTGGGATTGGGTCATTCTAAACGACAGTGATCCCAGGATGGGTGCTGATGGAATACTTTACGCCTGGTATGATTTATTGACTTGGGTTTTATTTGATTTTTATTAGTAAATATTTCTGAATGTATCTCTAAAAGAAAAGGGCTTGTAAAATATAGTAATAATAATAATACCATTATCATACTAAAATACTCAATGTTCAAATTTTAGATTTGGAGGCAGAATTTAAAGTCAAGCTGATCAAGTTTGCAGGACCTTTGAAATATGGTGTGATCTTTTTGGGTCACAAAGTCCTTATCTGTGAACTAAGGGTGATTGTAATATCATTAGGTTTTGAATTTCAGATTTATAAAGTCCTTTTACAATGCAGCACATGTTAAACAGTTAATAAACTATTGCAAGATGGTGAAAAAAAGTTCCTAGTAGATACTTAATAAGTCTTAGCTGTTATTACTAAACAAACAATTTAAAGACAGTGTAATTTGTTAGGTCCATAGAGAGAAGATGGTGCCTGGAGGGTTAGGGAACAAACACCTTTTAGAAGAGATGTCACTTAAGAAATGGATGGATGGGGCCAGGAGAATGGGAAAGTGGTGCTTCAGACGGAGGCAGAACTGAATTAAGGGATGGACAAGCCACCAGTTCCCAGGTGCCTTTCTACAAAGGGTACAAAAATACCTCTGGAAAAACACTAGAAAGATGGTGCCATTTAGTTGCTGTTTCCCCACATTACTCATTACGGAATTGGTGAAATGTAAAATGGTCTAGTCCCTGTACTGGACATATAATAAATATCTAGTCTTTAATTTGAACATATAACAAGAAAAAAATTGTTACTTACAATCCCCACTGCTGTAAAGGAAGGTGGGCCTTGGTAACTAGAGGCTCTTTGGTTTGCTAATCACAAATGAGTTCCACAATCTTAGTATAAAATATTAAGTATGAAAGTTTAGCTTGAGAGACTGAGACAAAGTCAAATTGCTCTACATAATAAAGGAGCTATGGGAGGTCTTCCAAGGGGAAGAAGGAAGGAGAAAGCCTGCCTGCTGGAGGAGAGAGAGAGGAGACCCCCATCCAGACGCTGTGACAAAAGGAAGAAGGAACATTTATTTCTGCCTTAGACTCTTTGGGAGACTAGGAAAGTCAACGACTCCTTTCTTAGAATTTTTAAAGACATAACATTCACAGGATTAAAAAAAGAAAATACTGATTGTAAAATAGTTATAAAAATATTTTTTTAAAACTACAAATATATTTGGGAGGGAAAGGGTTGAAATGGAAGAGCTCAGGGGATTTTTAGGGTAGTAGAAATGTTCTGTATGATATTGTAATGGTGGATACATGTCATTATACATTTATCAAAACTCATAGAGTATCAACTATGGACTTTAGGTAATAATGATGTGTATTATGTTGGTTCATCAAGTGTGAAAAATGTACCACTCTAGTTGGGGATGTTGATATTAGAGAGGCTGTGTGTGTGCAAGGAGGAGCAGGGGTATATGGGAACTCTGTACTTTCTGTTCAATTTCACTGTGAACCTAAAACTGCTCTAAAAAATAGCCTATATATTTTTTAAAACTACATTTGTTATATAATAATATAGGTACTTCTTTATTAACACTTAACAGGATCTAGATCTATCACTGAGTCTAATACCTACTACAATTCAAGGTAGTGATGACCATCTATATATATAAAAGCCTAAGCAACCGAATGACTGAACGACCAAATGACCAGTTGACTGGTCGCTATGACATGCACTGACCACCAGGGGACAGATGCTCAATGCACCAGATTGGGCTCCCTTCTGTCTGGATTGGGCCTGTGGGTATTGGGCTGAAACTGACTATCTGACATCCCCCAAAGGGTCCCGGATTGTGAAAGGGCAGGCCAGGCCAAAGGACCTCACCAGTGCATGAATCTGTGCACCGGGCCTCTAGTAAATAATATTTCAAAATATCTGCAACTACTGTAATAGGACATGAAAACCACTCTGATTCTATAAGTGAAAAAATAAATCACAGGTACTGCTAATGCTGCCATGGTTTATTACATTTGTAATGGAAGGAAATGCTAAATTTCAATGACAGATCATTGAAAATAAAGATGTAAATTATTTTATCCCCTCACATTTCATCCCTGGAACCTTTTGCGGAGAGGGGCATTCTATGGATCTTTATGAAGGACCCCTTACGTACACCCTAGAATTGAATCAGACCAATTTCCCATCTCAAAGATGCTGCTGTTCTGTCTTCTCCCAAGCTTCCCAGCTGATCTGCATTGTTTTTCTCTTTGTTTTTGTCCATTAAGACCAGTGTGTTCTGCAGCCAGCTGACCCTGCTTATTCCTCAGGTTCCCTGATATTCAGAAAAAGCAGAGCTGCCGCTAAGATCAGCAAAACCAGTGTCATGAGAAGTTGTAGTGGGTGGGGAGAAGGAGGGAGTGCCACCTGTACAGTCTTTTATGTTGGGTGCTGGAAAGATGTCTCCCCTTCATTGGTTACTAATAACAATTTGTAGTGCGTTTATGATACGTTTGAACTTCAAAGGACTTGGCCAGTATTATTAACTAATGATGTCTCATTTCTGCAGTTGAGTTGATTAGGGTAGGTTTGCTTTCTTATAAAAGTCTCTGATGAGTGCTGCTCCACTATTCTGGAGATCTTACTGAGGTAAATAAAAGGGAGATATGCCCACGGACAATCAAACCATTGTTTTCCCAGGGGTTCTTTATGATTCAAATAGAAGTACTTTTTTAGGCTAGTAATATAACTGAATGGATAAATGAATCCATTTTTTCTCACTGAGCTCAGAATCCTTCTCAAGACAATATTCCCAGCAGCCATTACTAAATAAAAAAGGAGATTCTCAAGATGAAACATTTTCCTAGACTATGATTTTGATGTGATATCCCTGTTAAGTAACGTTTTATCGATCTTCATTTTCTCTGAATAAAGCCTTTGCTTCTTGTTATGACATTCAAGGCTCTTCCTAAACTCATCCCAGACTATCTTTCTACGACTCTTCCTCAAAACTAGCCTCTGTTATCTACCTTTTCCTAAACACAGACTCATTTCTCACATACTTTTAATTTTGCTCAGGTCATTTCCTTTGCCTGGAATGCTCTAGCCCTTGTTTTATGTTATTTCTGTACCCCCAGTCAACTCTTCCTGAAGCCTTCCCAGATGGCATTCATTGCTCCACCCATATGCTTTCTGTATGCATTTCCTATCATTGCCTTGTCTCATTTTCCCTCCAGTGGTAGTTATTTATGTACCTTTGTATTCCCAGGTAGATTGTGAGCCCCTGCAGAGCAAGAACCACATTTTTCAATTCTACTCTAGTGCCTAGTTAGTGCCATGCATATAGAAGGCATTCAAAATATGTCTGCGTGCCATATGATTTCTTTCATATGTGGAATTTAATTAACAAACTGAACTACTGAGCAAAATAGAGACAGACTCATAGATACCAGGCAGGCAGCTCCGGGGTGTGTGTGTGCGGGGGGAGTGGGTGGTGGAGGGATTGAACAAAAACAGGAAAAAAAGAGAGAAAACTAATGGACATGGACAGCAGTATGGTGATTACAGGAGTGGTTGGAGGTGGAAGAGAGCATAGAGGGAATAAATGGCGATAGGAAAAAAATAAGAAAAGAAGAAAAAGAAAAAAAAAGTGTGTGATAGAATGAATTGTCCTGCATTATTCACCTTTGAATTTTGCAGTGAATTGTGCTTATGATTCACAAAGACTAAGGGAAGATCACTTCTATGTGATTCAGCGGTTTGTTACTATCTACACTAATAAAAGACAAAGATGCTAATTGACCGTACCTTCACTACACCCACCAGCCAATCAGAGCAACTATATGCAAATTAACCCAACCAAGATGGCAGTTAATTTGCATATACCGGCTGGGAGCGAAGACTGAAGATAACGTAGAAGGAAGTGAAGTGCTGCAGAAGGGAGCAAAGTAGAGGCGGCGGAGACAGGAATGGAGCCAAGGCGGCAGAGGCAGGAGGGAAACAGGCCGGGCAGCTGAGAGGGAGGGAAGCAGGCCAGTTGGCAGAGAGGGAGGGAAATAGGCCAGGCGGCAGAGCAGGAGGGAAACAGGCCGGGCGGCGGAGCAGGAGGGAAACAGGCTGGTCAGCAGAGAGGGAGCGAAGCCCGCCTCAGCGGGTTTCCCTCCCTTCTCTGCTTCGCTCCAGCTGCAGGAAGCCCTATTCTTGCAGGAATATTCTTGAAACGGGCCTCTAGTATATACCGAAGTCCCTTCACAAGCCATCTATCCCTCTCAGTTTCGTCTTCCAATTCAGTCATGCCTTCCTAGAATCCCTGGAAACCAATCCCTGGTGTGTTTTCCCACTTCCATGTCTTTATTATCCTGGACTTTCTTTCTGACATGTCTTTTCTCCTTATCTGGCTAGCAAACTCCTAGTCATCCTTCAAAGTCCAGATCAAATATCTGCTGAACACCATAGCTTTCTCAATCCACCAAGACAAAATTAATTGCTCCCACTCTCTGATTTTCATCAACACTTAAAACAATGACAGGTGCTCAATGACTAATTATTCAAACTGAACTACTTGCTCCCAGCACTTTATTCAGAATACCGTCTCAGTTAGAGGGCAATTCACTGGTCAGCAATTTAGGCTCTGCCATTAATGTACTGAAGCAGAGATCCTTTGGTGAGGAAATAGGCTGAGTAGGATTGAGGGGGCTGATGCCTCTGAAGTCTTATTTCTCTGTGTAGTGCTCCAAATGTGTGCAAATGGTTAAAACAAGAAGGAAGGAGGGAAGAAGGGAAGGAAAGGCGGGAGGAGAAAGGGAGGGAGGAAGGACAGAAGGAAAGTAAGAAAGGAAGGGAGGGAGGGAGGAAGGGACTTGTGAGAATAAGAAGAACCAAATTGTTCAAGCCTGTAATATGAGCACAGTTCCTATTACTGTTAGAGCTTAATGCCAAAATGTCATGGACCAAGCTCATAATTTAGTTTATGGCTGATCTTTATAGTAATAAAAAAAAATCTAGAAAAAAGCTACCTGGCACCATTTGCTGAAGACGTTTTTTAATACTGTCAAATGATTCATAATTATAAAGGGGGAGTGCACGGTGTTTGCTCTGTAGTGGTTAGGCTGAGACTCATTAAGCACTTTCTGCATCCAAGAGTCCTGTTTTATGTAAACAAGACCTCTGAGGAAGATCTAGATGGGTAATAAAGATGAAAGGAAATGCAGTATATTAACGTGAGGACAAATTAATAACGGCCGCTCCGTTCTCTACCAGGGAAATCAGGCGCTGTGGGATAATTGCACTTTTCAAGGCAGAAGGGGACCAAAAATTTAGGCAAAGTGATAGACAGAAGAAAGACAAAATCAGACAGGGTTCCAGGGTCACACTGCTCTATGAAGACAGCCTATACCTCGCCGAACTGTGATCATTGTACCCAGCCAGACTCTGATGGGACCTGCAGGGCTTTGACCTGGCCGCAAACAAAACCACAGTCAACGCTTTGCAATGGTCACTGCTGGGGCATGAACAAGCTCATGTTAGGGGACTGGAAGAGCAAGTAAGAGGAAGGTCGGAGAAGATGAGTGGTGAGATGTCAGCCCATGGAAATAGAAAGGAGGATGGGTTGAACAGAATCACCATTTCATTTCTCTTCACATAAAATAGTGGGAACCTGTGTGTTGTTGAGATTTGATTGAAATGAATGTAGCGTTGTTGAGAAAAAGCTGAGATAACACAGGTGGGGCTGTTTTCATATCAGCAATTGACTGTCTGAATTCCTAGACAAGTCTGTCAGCCAAACTGTTCCTGACTGACCAGAGCCCACACAGGTCACTGCAGGGGGCAGAGTTCAACGTGACAAAGGTACCTGTGGGGTCCCAGATCATTAACTGGCTCAAGCTTACTTGTCCATAGTTGGCAGGAGAAGAGCTCCATGTCACTGGATTTGAGAAAGTGTTACAGCCTAAAGATGGCCTCTTCTCCTACTAACCTTCAGGCCTTCACTCTTTCCTGGCCTTGGGTGTCTTGCTGCCAGCCGGTCTTAGAAAGAGTCCGCAGATTCACACACATTCTGCTGAATGGCCCTGGGAGTAGGGTGAGGCAAGCCAGACTGAGGGCACAAGCTTTAAGGAGGCATCCAATCTTAGGTGCTTGTCCTGCGCGCACACAACCTGGAGAGTAAGTGCCTCCTTAAATTTTGCACCTTGGGAGCCTCACTTACCACCCCCGCTTGCTCCCCCTATTCTATGCTCTAGACCAGTGGTCGGGAAACCAAGGCTCGCGAGCCACATGCGGCTCTTTGGCCCCTTGAGTGTGGCTCTTCCACAAAATACCACGTGCGGGCACGCATGTACAGTGTGATTGAAACTTCGTGGCCCATGCGCAGAAGTCTATTTTCGGCCTGGGCGAGTCTATTTTGAAGAAGTGGCCTTAGAAGTGGGGGTGCGTTCGCTGAGGTCGACCCCTCAGATTGAGGACGTTTTTAGCAAAGGCCAGCTTAGGAGTACCCTAATTAAGTTAATAACAATGTACCTACCTATATAGTTTAAGTTTAAAAAATTTGGCTTTCAAAAGAAATTTCAATCGTTGTACTGTTGATATTTGACTCTGTTGACTAATGAGTTTGCCGACCACTGCTCTAGACTAGAGACAGATGAATGAGTTGTATTAGCCTTAAAAACCTCACAACCAGGTTTCCATATGTTTACTCAGCTAAACTTCTCTTTCTTTTTACTGATTAGTGTCAAGAATATGAAGACCAGAAACCGTGCATGGTATTTTAAAATGCATGGTGAGGGGACCACCTTGCTTTCTCATAGAGCTCAGAGTTGACCTAACCAAAGGCTGAAGACCCATCACAGAGCCATCTTGACTCATCCAAGACCAAGATGACCCCAGGGACTCAGGGGCTGTTCCAACCTGGGCCGCCTTAGCAGGGCCCCATGCTTGGTTTAACGCTCTGCTATCACAGCCTTGAAGTTCTTAACAATTTTTTTAACAAGTGGACCCTCGTTTTTATTTTGCACTGAGTCCCAATTGGTCCTGGCTCCACTTAACAGGATAGATAAAAATATCTGGCATGCCAAACTCCCCGATCCCTTTAAAAACCCTTGCTGACCATTCTTGGAGTAGACACAATTCCTTAAAATACCCACAAAACCCTGCTACAAAACCCTGAGCCCCCATTTACCTCTCCGCCCCTCTGTTGTGGCACTTTCCTTCTAGCTATGGCACTCTGGCCTTCTTGTAGTCTCAGCTCTACTACATCCCATCTGCCTCAGGGCCTTTGCAATGGCTGTTTCCTCTGCCTGGAATATTCTTTTCCAAGCCACACCCCCTCAGCTCTGACTCTTACTGCTTGTCCTTCAGTTCTAAGTGCAGACCTTCATTCCCCTGACCTGACAGGCTGGATTGAGCCCACGCGGCACAATCTCACAGTTCTGCTTTAGTATTCATGATGATTTCTAATATAATCTTTGTATGATTATCTAATTAATGTCTATTTCCATGGGATTCCAGATTAGGTAGCAACGTTGTTCACTTTTGCAGGTTCAAGGACCAGCACAGTGCAGGGCACTTAGCAGGAAGGCACTCAATAAGCAGTTACAAATTGGAAGAATAAGGAAGAGGCCCAGGGTCATCCTGCCTGGGAATGTGTGTGTAGGGAGGTGGGGGCTCTGTGGAGGTGGGAGGTAGCTTCTGGAAGGGACTGGGACAAACCTGGGTGCCTTTTGGTTTCCAGCTTTGGTGTGGTTTCCAGACTCACATGCCCAATGTTTCTAACCAGAAGCTAGCTCAGCTCCAAACTAACCTTTGGTGAAGAGACACAGTGGAGGAGCAAAGTTTAATTACATTGAATTCAGTTTCCCGATGACCAACCCTGAGATCTCAATAATTACAGAATCATATACTGTGGTACACATTTCTAATGAGCACAAGAGTTTTCAGTTTGCAGTGTGGTCTGTTATGTGTTTTAATTGGGTTGTCATCTCAACTCTTTCTCTCTTATTTAGTAGTACACTTCTCTTTCATGGTTTTATTCCCTTTGATAGACTTGCAAGAGCATTATATTTTTTTCTAACTCTCTGGTATAGCTCATTTTGTCTCCATGCTTCCTTTATCTTTTCTTTTGCAAGCCACCAAAAGTCATGTGCTCTTCTTTGATTTTCTTCTATGGTTTCACATTTCTTTATAGTAATTTTTTTACTTATGATCTTTGAAATATTCCTACAAGGTCAGAGTGACAACTACTTGTTTCTTTGTTGAGAAGAAGAAAGTCAAGATTTTCTCTTGTCTGGAGGACACCCAACTTTCTTTAACCACCACCCCCCCCCCCCGCCCCAATCCCACCTCCATCCCCAACATTTTATTCACTCAGGTCCTTATTGTTCCTTGTTTTGCTTCCAAAAAATAGAGTGACTTTCTACTACTTCTCTGTGTGACAGAGACTTAGGGCATGTTTTTGGTTTCTTTTTATAAATCTTTTCTTCTTACAAGAAAAAATAAAAAAGACAAAGAAATGGTATTTTTCTAAGCAACTATTCAGTTGTCTAAAGATATAATTTTATCATAAAAATGATCCACTGTTCACAGCCTTGTCAGCTATTAGCAGTTGGTATCATTAAATTCTCAGTGAGTATGACAAGAGACTGTTCTCCTTGCTTATCCCCACTGTGTCCCTGCTACCTTGGAACAGCCATGAACAGAGGCAATTACACACATTTGATTATTAACCTATTTCAATCCAAATCTTAGTTAAATGGTAAGTAACTGATGGCTTAGGGGAAAAAAAGAAAATTTAGTGGAAACACGTAATGTTGGATGGTTTTGGGTCTGAATAAAGGGTTAGGTTGGGCATTGATTGTTCTTACTCGGAGTCCAGAATATTTAGCCATTCATCAGGGTGGTGAAATGCTTCTTTTTTGCTTTCTTCGCTTTTTAAAAGTAAGTTTCACATCTTTCCAAATTTCGATGCAGAAAAAAATACTTTTCCTATTTCTCCCTTAACTATGCCCTACAATGTGTCTCTTTATTTGGCTTGCTTCTAGTTTCCTTAGCACAACTTGCAATGTCTTACTGTTTACATTCATTTACAAGTCTTTCTACTGACTTTACCAATCATTATCTGTGTGACCTTGGACAAGTTACTTAACCTTTCTGAACCTCGGCTTCCTCCTCTGTAGAATGCCAACAACAACAACAATATCTACCTTCTAATGGTGTTTGTGAATTTATCCATCCATTCATTTATTCAACAAATATTTCTTGAGCTCCTACTTTGTGCTAAGTGCTACTCCATGTACCCTAAAGATACAGCAGTGAACAACATAAATTCCAGCCTTCATGGAGTTAACATACAGAGGGCTAGAGAAACATGCAAATCAATGTGCAATATGTTCAGATGTGCTAAGTTACTGTAGAAGAATAAAGCAGGGTAGGGGAGAAGGAGAATGATGGGGAAGTGGTAGGTTAGTTTCTCAGGAAGCAGATTCTGGGATAGAGACTCCTTAGAGCAGTGATGCGAACCTATGACACGCATGTCAGAGGTGACCGCAAACTCATTTTATTGGTTGATTTTTCTTTGTTAAATGGCATTTATATATATAAAATAAATATCAAAAATATAAGTCTTTGTTTTACTATGGTTGCAAATATCAAAAAATTTCTATATGTGACACGGCACCAGAGTTAAGTTAGGGTTTTTCAAAATGCTGACACGCCGAGCTCAAGAGGTTCGCCATCACTGCCTTAGAGAGTGCTCTCACAATGAACACCTGTGGGATCAGAAAGGCACAGGAGGGTAGAGGCCTCAGCTGACACCATGGGAAGCTCTGAAGCTGAGAGGACCTTTAAGGATTGACCCCAGTTGGGGCAAGGGTGTTGGACATTGATACCCCGCTTTCATTGGCCAGGGGACATGCCTCTAGGAAGGTGGTTCTCTTCAGCCGAGGTAATTCCTAGAGAGAACTGTGAACAGGTTGTCAATTGCCATTACTTCCAGCACCTGGGGGAATCGGTGCTTTGGTCCTGAAGGGGGTGAGCGCAGTGCATCACTGTGTCCACTGCAGGTGGCAGGGGATGTGCTGTTCTATGTACAGCGCTGAGGGAAGCTTTCTCTGATACAGTCACACTTGAAGAGAGGTCCGAGAAACTGATAACTGAGCCTTGCAGATGTCTTGGGAAAGAGAATACTAGACGGAGGGACCAAGAAGTGCTAAGGCTCTGAAGATGGAATGTCCTTGATGTGGTCAGGGAACCCAAAACCAGTGTGGCTAAAGAGGACTGGCCAATGGGGATAGCAGAGTGCTAGGAAATGAAGTCAGAGGGAGCCTCAGACCAGATCACACAGGGCTTCACAGGTCGTGGTGAGGATTGCTGTGAGAATTACTTGATTCACACAAACTGCTTAGGAATGTGCCTGGCACATGGTCAGTGCTCGGTGAAATTGCTGCCATCATCATCATCATCTCTGTGTGTGACTGCATCCTGTTAACCTTAAATGCCTTGCCTCTAACAAAAGCCCTGCTATACTAATATAGCTGGCACTCAAACTTGTTTGTTGAACCAAACATATTGTTGTGCGTGTGGTTTTTTAATTTTGTTTTGGTCTGCAGCACACTCTGCAACCTCTGTCTGCACCTACTTCAGAGGTTAATCAGCTCCTGAAGAATAAAGGGCCCCATCTGTGTAACTGATCTTTTCTTGTGCCCTGTCCAGCCCGGTGGTGCCCGGAGGCTTGTGAGGTGGCCTTCCACACACTGGCCCCATTTCTGTCCAGGACCACCCCCACTCCACCACTCTGCTCATTGCATGATCGCATGGTTAGGATACTGATGTTCTGTGCCCACAGAAGAATTATCTTGTGATACTGTCATAGTCGGACTCCTAAGGCCTGGCATATGACCTTTTTATGCAGTTTTCCCTTAAAAATTTAGTCATTTTCAAATTCAACTTTATCAGACATTGTGTCTGATCTGTACTTAGTTGGGTACAGGCTGTTTCCTTCAGCAAAGCGAGAGATGGTAACAATGCTTCGAGAACTGTTAAACATCATATCCTATACACACTTGAGTAGAAGGTGGCCCCCAATATAAATGGATCTGATATTTTTGGCTGTTTTGAACATATAAACTTTTGAGCCAAATTTTTGGCCGATTTAAATATATACACTTTTGAGATATAATAAAAGCAGGCAATTGCCAACTGATAATTTAGATAGCATGCATATTTAAAATTACATGCATAAATATTCATTTAGAAAGATTGCCTTTTTCCACTCACACATTTCATGAAACAATTTTATTCAGATTCTTTATGAGCAACTGACATTGGTGTCATTTTCTTCATGGAGCCATCTTTTAATTCCTCAAGTACAGTTTTCAAAGCACATCGTCTTCTGTTAATTCCTCAAGTACAGTTTTCAAAGCACATCGTCTTCTGTTAATTTTTCAATTTGTGCTGTCATTATCAATTTAGTATAAGCCATGGGCACCTGTTTATTAAATAATAGTTTTTTCCTCACAATCTTTTCAAAGATGTATATTTGTGATTTTGTAAAGTAACCATTTAAAGTATGCTTTAAAAATCTTGTTCAAAATAAAATTGACCACCTTACACCCATTAGGATGGCTGCTATAAGAAAAATCCTCATAAAATCATAAATGTTGGAAAGGATGTGGGGAAATTGGAACCCTTTTGCACTGCTGGTGGGAATATAAACTCGTACAGATAATGTGGAAAATCGCATGGTGGTTCCTCAAAAATTACCATATGATCCAGCAATCCCACTTCTGGGGGTAAACAAAAAGAATTGAAAACAGGTCAAAAAGAGATATTTGCACACCCATATTCATAACAACATTATTCACAGTAGCCAAAAGGTGGAAGTAACCCAAATGTTCATTGATGGGTAAATGGCTAAACAAAATGTGGTATATTCAAACATACAACTCTCTCTTTCTCTCTCTCTCTCTCTCTCTCTCTCTCTCTCTATTTATCTCTCTCTCTCTCTCTCTCTCTCTCCATCTCTCTCCCCCTCTGTCATATTATTCAGCCTTAAAAAAGAAGAAAATTCTGACACATGCTATAATGGATGAACCTTGAGGGCATTATGCTACATGAAATAAACCAGTCACAAAAGGAAAAATACTGTATGAATCCACTTATATGAGGTACTTGTAATAGTCAAATTCAGAGATAGAAAAAATGGTAGTTGGCTAGGGCTTAGGGGAAGGGAGACTAAGGAGTCATAATTTAAAAGGTTACAGAGTTTCAACTTTTACAAAATGAAAACTGTTCTGGAGAGGATGGTGGTGATGGTTGTACAACAATGTGAATATATTTAATGCCACTGAACTGTACATCTTAAAATAGTTAAGATGCTATATTTTATCTTATGTATATTTCATCACAATTAAATAAATAAAAATAAAACAAAACAAAATAAATTGAACATTTATGTTATGGGATCAAGTCCTTTGGAATAATTACTACATCTGTTAACCCCCCTTTTTTTTTTAATTTAAAAAACAAACTGATTCAGCCAGGTAACCATGAAAAACACCCAAAGTAGGCATTGGTTGAGATAAGTTCAGGCAAATGTGTCTTTCCCTCTGATGTTCAAAATAACTAAAGAGCTTCCTAAAAATTGAGAGGGTTTTCAATAACTTAATAAACATTTTTAGAAGAATAATTTTTAAAAATCTTTATTGTTGAAAGTATTACATATGTCCCCTTTTTTCTCCCATTGACTCCTTATAACCTTACTCCTACCCTCCGCCCCAGGCCTCCACCACCCTATGGCCTGTGTCCATGATAGAAAGATAATTTTTTTAACAAATAAAAGCACCTCATATTACAATTGGACCTGTATAGTAAATAGAAAATTTACAGTTGAACCATACAAAATTGCCTCTACTCAACAGTTTTTGATCTATAAAAGTGTCAAGTTCATATGTTGAACCTAATTAAATTATTTTCTGTGACATCACAAATTAGAAAAGTCTAATTAGACTACAGAACTAGTCTTGGATATTTATTCTGTGGTTCAAAATTTAAATTGTTGTAGCCAGATTGTAAATTGCCTTTGATTATAAGCCATGTATTGTCCCTAGAGGAAGCAGCTGAAGCTCAAACTTTGTTAATTTCTTTAAAATAAAAATAAATTATAACAGAGTATATCTGATAAATGGCATTTGATATTGATTAAAAAGTTGTTTTAAAATATCTCCCTTCAAATACTAAACTCATTTCCCCTAAGAACAGGATTAAGACAGGGATGCCCACTCTCACCACTCCTGTTCGATATAGTACTGGAAGTGCTAGCCATAGCGATCAGAGAAGAAGAAATAAAAGGCATCCAAATTGGAAAAGAAGAAGTAAAACTGTCCTTATTCACAGATAACATGATACTATACATAGAAAACCCCAAAGAATCCATCAAAAAACTACTAGACCTAATAAATGAATTTGGCAATGTAGCAGGATACAAAATTAACACCCAGAAATCTATGGCCTTTTTATACACCAATAATGAACTCACAGAAAGAGAAATGAAAGAAAAAAAAAACACACAATCCCATTTACCATTGCACCAAGAAAATTAAGATACCTAGAAATAAACTTAACTAAGGAGGTAAAAGACCTATACTCAGAAAACTACAGGACATTGAATAAAGAGGTAGAGGAAGACATAAACAAATGGAAGAACATACCATGTTCATGGATTGGTAGAATCAACATCATTAAAATGTCCATACTACCCAAAGCAATCTACAGATTCAATGCAATCCCCTCCCCATTAAAATACCAACAGCATGTTTCAAAGATCTAGAACAAACTCTCCAAAAATTCATCTGGAATAAAAAAAGACTCCGAATAGCCACAGCAATCCTGAGAAAGAAGAACAAAGTTGGAGGGATTACAATACCAGATATAAAGCTATATTACCAAGGCACGGTTCTCAAAACTGCCTGATACTGGCACAAGAACAGACATATAGACCAATGGAACAGAACAGAGAACCCAGAAATCGACCCAAGCCATTATACTCAATATTTGCCAAAGGAGGCAAGAGCATACAATGGAGTCAAGACAGTCTCTTCAATAAATGGTGCTGGGAAATTTGGTCAGATACATGCAAAAAAATGAAACTAGATCACCAACTTACATCATACACAAAAACAAACCCAAAATGGCTAAAGGACTTGAATGTAAGATGGGAAACCATAAAAATCCTACAAGACTCCATAGGCAGCAAAATATCAGACATATGTCATAGCAATATCTTTACTGACACAGCTCCTAGGGCAATGGAGACTAAGGAGAAAATAAACAAATGGGACTACATCAAAATAAAAAGCTTCTGCACAGCAGAAGAAACCATCAACAAAACCACAAGAAAGCCCACTGCATGGGAGAACATATTTGCCAATGATATTTCAGATAAGGGTTTAATCTCCAAAATTTACAGAGAACTCAAACAACTTAACAAAAGGAAGATAAACGATCCAATCAAAAAATGGGCAAAGGATCTAAATAGACACTTTTTGATGGAGGACATACAGAAGGCTGAGAGACATATGAAAACATGCTCAAAGTCACTAATCATTCCAGAGATGCAAATCAAAATGACAATGAGATACCATCTCACACCTGTCAGAATGGCTACCATCAACAAATCAACAAACGACAAGTGCTGGAGAGGATGTGGAGGAAAAAGAACACTTGTGCTCTGCTGGTGGGAATGCAGACTGGCGCAGCCACTGTGGAGAACAGTATGGCGTTTCCTCAAAAAACTAAAAATGGAACTCCCATTTGACCCCGTGATCCCACTTCTAGGAATATATCCCAAGAAAACAGAAACACCAATCAGAAAGGATATATGCACCCCTATGTTGAAAGCAGCACAATTTACAATAGCTAAGATTTGGAACAACCTAAGTGCCCATCAGCAGATGAGTGGCTTAAAAAACGGTGGTACATCTACACAATGGAATACTATGCTGCTATAAAAAAGAAGGAACTTTTACCATTTGCAGAAGCATGGATAGAACTGGAGAGCATTATGTTAAGTGAAATAAGACAGTCAGAGAAAGATAAATATCACATGATCTCACTCATATGTGGGATATAATGATCAACATAATTTGATGAACAAGAATAGATCCAGAGACAAATGGCAGGGGTGAGGGGTGGGTTTAAGAGAGCAACCCAAAGGGACTTGTATTCCATGCACATTAGCATAACCAAATGGACACAGACACTGGGGAGGGGGGGGGTTTGCCCGGGGTGGTGGAATGGGTTTGGGGCGGGGGGGGGGGTTAATTTGTGGGAAAAATGGACACTTATTGTATAAAATTTTTGGACCATAAAAAGAT
>NW_005871230.1:213030-214313 GCF_000147115.1 Myotis lucifugus | reverse complement strand
GGTGGCGCCCCATCCCCCTGATCGGCCCTGCTCTGTGGGTGATAGAGGATGGCGCCCCAACCCCCCTCCAAGGACCTTGCTCTATATGTGACAGGAGTAGAACCATAACCTCCCCAATGGCTCTGCCCTGAGTGTGACAGGATGCAGCGCCCCAACCCCCTAATCCGCCCTGCTCTGTGCGTGACAGGGGGCGGCGCCCCAACTCCCCAATCAGCCCTGGTCTGAGCCTGACCAGGAGGCTGCACTTAGGGATTGGGCCTGCCCTCTGCCACCCGAGAGCAGGCCTAAACCCAGCAAGTCGTTATCTCCTGAGGGGTCCCAGACTGCGAGAGGGCACAGGCCGGGCTGGGGGACCCCCTCCCCCCACCCCCAAGTGCACAAATTTTTGTGCACCGGGCCTCTAGTAAATAAATAAAAGTAATTGAAAGGAAAAAAATATCTCTCTTGTCCAAAGAATAAAAATTAAAAGATTACATTTGTCACTTTGAACATTAATTCTTTGAAAAGGATGCCAACCTGAGGATTAAGAGCCAGCACTTTCCCCTCTGCTTGTGACTCAAGGAGAATGTGGTGCAAAATGCCCAGGGTATAAAAACCACTCACCTTTCCTTTGGTGGATAGATCACTCCCACAAATGAATAATCACTCCATTTTTAATTCATTCCTTTATTTCCTTTTGAAAAAAAAAAGTCAAACCTATGGAAAACTTTGGAGATCAATATATTACCTAGATTCACCAATTGTTCACTTGTGTCATAGTTCTCTCTCTTCCATATATATTAGTGATCCAGTGCATGGATTTGTGCACATTGAAAGGAAATTAATTAGAAGGTGGCTGGTGGGGTGGGACTAGGCGAGATGGGCCAGACACGCTCTAGAGCCAACCTCCTGGGGTCCCTCCCCAGTGTCTTCGGAGTGAGCAGGGTCCCTCTGGCAGGTGGGGTCCCTGGCCTGACCTGTAGGAATCGGGCCAAAACTACCTCTCCAACATCCCTCGAGGAATCCTGGAGTGCAAGAGGGCACTCTGCAAAGTTGCTGTCATACAGGGTATGGAATGCAAATGCAAGTGTGCAGTAAACCAGATTCGGGGCCAACAGTGCCCCAGCAACAACATAACCCAAGGCCGAAGGTGGAATCACGTGACCCCACGAGGAATTGGGCTCCCTCCTCTCTGGTTTTGGGGTGCGTCACCCGAGAACTGACACTGCAAGTCACTGCAGCTCAGCAGCTCCTGCGTTGAGCATCTGCCCCCGTGGTGGTCAGTGTGTATCATAGAAACCGGT
>NW_005871230.1:207975-212076 GCF_000147115.1 Myotis lucifugus | reverse complement strand
GGCTCTACCCCGTCACACACAGAGCAGGGCCCGTGGGGGGCGGGGCGCTGCCCTCTATCACCCACAGAGCAGGGCTGATCAGGGGGTTAGGGCGCTGCACCCTGTCACACACAGAGCCGCAGGGCGATCAGGGGTTTGGGGAGCTCCCCCCATCAGGCACAGAGCAGGGCTGATCAGGGGGTTGGGGCGCCTTCCCCTGTCACGAACAGAGTAGGGCGGATAGGGAGGTTGTGGCCCCGCCCCCTGTCACACACAGAGCCGCAGGGCGATCAGGGGGTTTGGGCGCTGCCCCCTGTCATGCTGATCCCGGTGCTGGGAGGCCTCGCGCTCCGCTGATCCCCGTGCTGGGAGAAATATTACCCTTTCACTATATAGAATAGAGGCCTGGTGCACGGGTGGGGGCCTGGATCAGGGTGGGGGTCCCCACTGGGTGCCTGGCCAGTTTGGGTGAGGGCCTGAGGGCCGTTTTCAGGCTGGCGGGTGACTGAAGCTCCCAACCTCTCCTTTTTTTCTTTCTTTTTTTTTATTCTGGGCCAGCTTTAGCTCTGAGGCCTCGGCTGCTGAAAGCGAGGTTTCTGGCCTTTGTTTACCTTCTGTATTTGATACAATGTTGCGGTCCGGCTGGCTGAAGCCCGGCTGACTAGCAGGTTTCTGGGGTTTTGTTTAGCTTCTATATTTGCAACATAGTTGCTTAGAGTTGCAGCTGAGAGGCGGGCAAGTCAGGCGGGGAACGTTGGAGTCCGCTGTCACTGGAGCAAGCAAGCCTCCCTGTTGGCTTCAGTGCATGGCTGCCGGCCGCCATCTTGGCTGGCAGTTAATTTGCATATCGCCCTGTTTAGCCAATGGGAAGGGTAGTGGATGTATGGCTAATTACCATGTTTCTCTTTTATTAGATAGGACTAGAGGCCTGGTGCACGACATTCGTGCACTGGCGGGGGGGAGGGGAGAGGGCATCCCTCAGCCTGGCCTGTGCCCTCTCACAGTTTGGGACCCCCTCGGGGGATGTCCACCTGCCAGCTTAGGCAGGAGAGGCAGTAGAGGCTTCCGCCACCACTGCTGCGCTTGCCAGCCATGAGCCCAGCTTCTGGCTGAGAGGCATTCCCCTTGTGGGAGCGCACTGACCACCAGGGGGCAGCTCCTGCATTGAGCGCCTGCCCCCTGGTGGTCAGTGCTCATCATAGCTACTGTTTGTTCTGCCATTTGGTCGATTTGCATATTTGCCTTTTATTATATAGGATAGATTATATGTATGTATCTATATACATACATACATAAACATTTCTCTCTTATGTTTTTTAACATTTTTAAAAAGATGTAAATAAATTTAAAAATTGTTTATTGATTTTAGAGAGAGGGAGGAAGGAAGAGAGAGAGAGAAACATTGATTTGTTGTTCCACTTATTTACATATTCATTGGTTGATTTTTGTATGTGTCCTGATTGGGAATCAAACCCATAACCTTGGTGTATCAGGAAGATGCTCTAACCAACAGAGCTACTAGCCAAGGCCTGAACCTTTCTTTATTTCCTGACCATTTTATTTTAAAAATATATTTTTTTGTTCATTTCAGAGGGGGAAGGGGGAGAGATAGAAACATCAACGATGAGAGAGAATCACTGATTGGCTGCTTCCTGCACGCCCCCTACTTGGGAACAAGCCTGCAACTGGGATGTGCCCTGACTGGAATTGAACCTTGACCTCCTGGTTCATGGGTCAATGCTCAACCACTGAGCTACACCGCCAGGCATATTTCCTAACCATTTTAAAGTAAGTTGCAGATATCATGATATTTCATCTCTAAAACACATCAGCACATATCTCCTAAGAACAAAAACATTCTCCTATATAACCAAAACATCATTATCACAGACAAGTATTAAATTATTGTTATAGTAATATCTAATACTAGTATATAGTCTATATTAAAGCTTACCCAATTAAAAATATTCTTTATAACTCTTAAAAAATCTAGGATCCTCTTAAATATCATTCATTACTTTTAGTGGTCATGTCTCTTTTAGTCAATGCTCATCTAGAACAATTCCTCCTCCCCACCCTTGAATTTTTTATTTTATTTCATTACAGTGACATTGTGAGAGTCCAGCCCACATTTTGGACTTCACTTGCTAATAGATCCAGGTGAAACCATTTCATCAGAATACTACACAGGTTAGAATGTTTTCCTTTTTTTTTTCACATCAGGAGGCTCTTAATGTCAATTAGATATTAAGCTTGATTAGTTGTTTAATGTGTTTTGTGTTGATTCTCATCAACTGTAGCTTTTGAAAGTGTTTTTCCGTCCTTGTGCACACATTTGGTGAAGTTTGTAACATCAGACTACATAGAAGATCACGTCTGGCATGTTATGTCTATGTATCTCATATGGCTAACTATCGTTAGCTTGTGCAAACAGGTTTATTTATACTGATAAATTATGAATTACTAATTCACTGATGACTTTAGTAATACATGACTCTCCAAAAGATTGAAGGCTACTTGAAGAGGACTACAAAATTGAAAGGCCCGTCTAAACTGCCTGGCAAACTGAAAGAAGGCTTGAGATTCCCATTCATTCTTCTCTCATCTCTCTCTCTTTCTGATTCCTTTTATTAAGACCTCTCATTCTATTTACCTGTAGGTTCCTTTAGTTTCAACTTATTCTGTAAAGAATAGACATATAGAAGAAAGAACTAGTAGAAAAATATTTAAATTCTTTCCACCGAGTTTAAAAAAATATTAAACTTTTTCCACGATAGTTTTTAGCTGATGAATGTTTTCTATGTTTAACAGAATTTTCTGTCCACATCCTAAGAACTTTGTCAAAATAACTTTTTTTTTCTCTCAAATATAAGTCCCTAGAGTAATCCACCATCCATTGCTTTGTGTTCTGGGGAACAGCTGACCTTGGTTAGAAATTAATTTATTACTTCCTGTTTCCTTTACATCTCCCACTTCCCTTCCCACCTCCTTTCTCTAATAATGACACATAAAGTTAATGAGTACTGGTCATTAAAGGGCCATTTTAGAACAAGTGAGTTGGGTATTGAAAGCCCTGGACCTAAACTTTGCTTGGAGAAAGGACAACTGAATAATGACAAAATGGGATTCCAAATCATAAACCAAGGGTGTCTTTTCTGCCAGTAATTTGTGTAGCTTTGGCTGGATCCCTTTACTTTTCTACATTTTATTTTGTCCAACAGTTAAATAGGAGTTAGAATAATTTCTCATTAAGAGTTTTTGAGTGTCTAGATGAAAACCACAATATTGTAGCAATTAACTTTTAATTTGAGAATGAGGCAGTGTGAATATTTTTACTAATTATGAAATCCAATATATTTTACTTAGCTCACTTTTATACTTTCACTTACTTAGATAAACAAAGGCCACAACTTAAATCTTTTTAATGAAATAGCTTAAAATAATAAGATAAATTTAAAATATTTATTTCTAATTTATTATAGTGTCCAATTTTATCCTCACAAAAGTTTCAAGTTAAAAGTAACCTTTTATTTTATAAGTAATCAATTAAAGGAATATTAGAAAATGTAGATAAATAAGAGGAAAAACAATTCAGAATCCTGTCACCATCAAGTAGGACCATTGTCAATACTTTGGACATGTCCTTCCAGATGGGATCACTGAGACATATTCTTTCATAACCTGATGCTTCTTTTCTATTAATCTATTTTGAGTATCTTTCTGGTTCATACAAAGTAATTGTAGCAGATGTTGTGATGTACCACCCAGATTCCCATTCAGGACTAAAAGCCATATTTACCCAAATGTCAGCTACTGGCAGACAGCCCTTAGCCTTCAGCTCTCTTTAGAGCTGTTGGATGAAGGTATTTGCCTTGCCCAAGGGCACACTCCTTTCCATTAGTTTGGCTTCCAAATACTGAAAGGTGATGAGAAATAAAGGCCAGCCTCCCTAGCCCTGAGTCTAGACACGCCTGAAGGGTTATTCCAGCTTCAGAGTTCCTTGTGGGGTAGGTTGAGACCTTCAGTTGGGACTGCAACACAACTGCACTTCTCCCTCCAGTCCCACCCAACCCATTACTTCCCTTCCAGAGACATGATCCCAAGAATACTCCTTATCAGCCT
>NW_005871230.1:202629-207556 GCF_000147115.1 Myotis lucifugus | reverse complement strand
ACTCCAGGAGAAGCTAATAAAAGGCTGAAGTGATTACCTGACAGTTAAATGATAAGAGTGATAGCCACAGGACTTCCTTGGTAGCCTATAACATGATCTAATCTTCTGTAGCTAGAGGCTATAGAAAGCTAAGGACCAAGACTGGGACTTAGTCATAAAATTCACAGAGCTCTAAAGAAAGTTTAATTCTCAATTGAGGCAGGTAGGCCAAGAAAGAATGAGTCCCTGACATGTAGGATGCAGACATCTAGGTTAATAACCACTGTCCCCCCTCCCCCAGCGCCACTCCCCTATAATGTTGTATCTCAGATTCCTCTGAACTCCTAACTAGCAGAAGTGGTTTACTCTTCCCTCTTCCGGGTGAGCACTGCCTCCTTGCTGGAAGATGCTGCAAAGCTCAGCCAATGGTCAAGTGTTGATCCATGAACCAGGAGCTCACGTTTTGATTCAGGGCACATGCCTGGTTTTTAGAGTGGATCTCCAGTAGGGAGCATGCAGGAAGCAGCTGATCCATGATTCTCTCTCATCATTGATGTTTCCATCTCCCTCTCCCTCTCTGAAATCAATCAAAACATATTTAAAAATGCTTCAGAGACCTTCCTCCTGCAAGAGAACATGCTCCTTCCTTAAGGTCTGTTCCTGATGATCAAGACAACGAGGGTTAAGTCACAGCATAATCTGAATGGGAACATTCTGTGTCTACTAAGGAAGGAAAGAGATTGTACCCCAAAGGAGCTAACATGTACCATCAGAAACTGGGAGAGTATGCAAGAAACTGGTTTCCAGGCATGCTGGATCGGGGTGGGGTCAAGGCACAAGGTGGAACCAAGTTGGATTAGGGCACGTTTATTGATTTGAGAGTACTTTCCTAGGATGCAGGACTCGACCCTCTGGCAAGGACACTAAATCACGGTGCAAATGTGCTGTCAGGACGCCACCTAGAAACATGGAAAAGAAATGGTCCACACTAAGTGAGACAGAAATGGTAGAATTGCCATAGCAGATGGTAGAAGGAGAAATGAAAAGGCCCAGAGAGTTGGGCGTGCTACAGGGTGTCTACTGTGTAAGATGACTATGTTTCAGAGGGATTCACCACTTACCAAAGCAATGAGCATGCTCGTGAGTGGGCACCATCACCCCTAAGAAGTTCATCTAGCTGAGGGCTCATGGTAGGGAGATGCTTTTCAAACTGGACTCACTGATAGCGGTTAGGTGCTTAACCATCAGAGGCCAAGAATTGATTGGCAAGGTCAGAGTGCAGTCAGGGGGACCTTCCTCTCAGAAAGCTATGTAGTTGGGTAATAGAACATAGTATCCTGGGGACAAAATAGACAGGCAGCCAACAGGGTGCTACTCAAGGTGTTCAATCAAAAGAAATCAAGGATGGATGATCAGGATGCTAAGGGCAGTCACCTTAATAAATAGTTACCATCTCTTGCCTGTTTTTCTGGCCCAGAGAAATCTCCAATTGAAAGAGGTGCCATTTTCAGGACTGGGGAACAATTACCATGTATTTGCATTATCATGACAAATATATGGTAATTGTTCCCCAGTCCTTCTCCAAAGAGACCTATGGCCACTTTGGTGAGAATATACTAGAAAAGGGGGATACCTAAGCGTAGGGTCCTAACTTAACATTGATCCTCAGAGACCTGAAGTATCATATGAGGGCATAAGGAGGCCTAGTAAGAGATAGAATCCTGGCCCAACTCTGGCTCATCATGGGTCCACTGGATCCCCTCCGTGGTCATTCCCTTATCCCTGAAAGTACAATGGGAAAAGATTACTTTCTATTTGGCAAAGTCCCCATATGGCTCCTTTGCGCTGGAATAAGATCTATCATAGTGCGACTGCAAGCCGAGCTATGAACCATGCAATCCACTCCCAGCCAAAATAATAAATCAAGGACAAAATCACATCTCAGCCAGCTTTATAGACCAAAGGATGCTGAAGTGGTGGGCCCCATTATATCTGCCCCCCTGAAAAAAACAGATGGATGCTGGAGGATGCAGGGGACTACAAACTCAACTGTGTAGTAGCCACAATTGCAGCTGCTATGCCAGATGTGGTATTTTTTACTACAGCAGATTAACAAGGCCTGGAGTTCATGATATGTGGCCATTGATTTGGCACATATGTTCTTTTCCATCTCTCTAAGAAAAGGGGATCAAACACAACATGTAAAATGGACAACAGATTACATTTATAATCTTGACCTAGGGTACATTAATGCTCATATCCTCTATCACAAGATAGTCTGAAAAATCGTGAATGGCTGGACTTTCTGCCAAGCATCACACTGATACACTAGAGTGATGACATAATGCTTATCAGATCAAGGAGCAAGAAGTGGCTGATCTTCTGGTCAGGCACATGCCCTCCAGAGAGTGAGCAATAAAACTCACAAAGTTTCAGACCACTTAGTGAAGTGTTTGAGGGTGCAGTGGTCTGGGCATGGCAGGCAAAGCAACTAGTTCCCTTCAGAATTAAAAACAAATTATTGTATTTTGCATCTCCTACCACAAAGGAGAAAGCATAATATCCCACAGGCCTCTGGGTTCTGGAGGCAGCAGATTATACACCTGAGCATACGGCTCTGACCCACGTATCAGATGACACAAAGGCTACTGGCTAAGAGTAAAATCAAGAACAAGTTCTGTAGCAGGAAGACCAAGTCTATGGTCCAGCCCTGCCTCTTAGGTTTTACAACCTAGCAGACCCTATGGTTTTAGAGATGTCATGGTGGGTAAGGACACCATTTGGAGTTTATGACAGGCCCCAGTGGAAGAGTCACAACACAAGGCCCTGAGTTTCTTAAGAGTATGCCATCTATAGCGGAGAATTGTATAACTCTCTGTTATAAAAACAGCTCCAACCTTGTGTCCTGAGAGTGCTTGGCCATAGGACACCAAGTGACCAAGCCACCAGAACAGCTCATGTTGAGCTGGGCCCTCTCAGACCAATAAGTCATAAGGTGACGTGGGCCCAGCACAAACCATCGCATGATGCAAGTAGCACATTCAGGATGAAGCATGAGTAGGGCCGGAGAGCATAAGCAAGCTGTACAAGGTGGCTCACATCCATGTCACCCACTGGTGTTCTCTTCCACATCCTTCTCCCTCAGCTCATATATGGCTCCTTATGATCAACTGACAGGAGAAAAAAAGTCCTCTTTGGATCATAAATGTGTCAACATGGTATGTGTGTGCCAATTGAAAAGGACGGTAGCTGAACTACCATGCGCTCAGGGGTGGCAGAAAATTCTTCCGATGGTAGAGATTAGCGGGGGTGCGGTGGGGTGGGATAATCTGGTCACCTACTTTGTGTGGAAAGAGAGTGGCCTGAGATTAGAATATACACAGACTCATAGCCAGTGGCAAATGCCTTAGCCAGCTGGTCAGGATCCTAGAGGAAGAAAGAATGAGAGATAGGAGACAAGTAGTAAAGGCATGTGGGTCAGCATGGAGATGAACATGCAGTGAAAAGACCTTTGGATCACATGTCAATGAATGCCCACCAGAGAGCACCCACCATGGAAAAGTAGGCAGAATGACTCGACCAATTAATACCAATCAGCTTCTGTCATCACCCTGGTTCCGGCACAATGAATGCATGAACATAGTAGCCATGGAGACAGGGGTGGAGGCTGAGAGTGCAAAGGAGGAGTGAGCAAGCAGGAGTATGGCTACACGGGGAGAGGGCCGGGGAAGAAGTTTCCCCAGCTAAGAAAGCAGCCCTAGAGAGATGTTAAACTTAAATGTCTATTGAACTGAATTGAAAGAAACGGAAATTTATTGTGTTTTGCTGTGGATCTGTGTTAGGGTTAGGGATCCCCACATGATCTCACCAACCAAAGACAATATACTCCTGTTACCAAATGCCCAAGCTGTCTGTAACAGCCACTTGTGGCAAGTTGACCCCTTGCACCTTCTACACTGGAAAGAGTAGCATTCATCTTGACTGGGAGGGACAAGTGGTCGAAATATGGGTTTGCCTTCAGGATCTCAGCCAGAAGCTTATGATGTGAAAGCTTAAAATGTGTTTAATCTGACTCTATGGCACCCCCAATAACATCACATCAGACCAAGGAACCCACTCTACAGACCCATGGGATCCACAGTCATATTACATATTGCACCACCCAGAAGTTGCTGGCCTGATAGAATAATGGAACAAATTGAAGTTACAGTTGAAGTGTCCCCTTGGGGGTGCTTTTGAGGATGGGGACCATCTTGAAAATGCTCCCTTTAAATAAACATACTTGCATGGTGAGTGTCTCAATAGGCAGAATACATGAATCTAGGACCCAACGGGTGGAAATAGGAGTAGTCCTGCTCACCATCACTCACAGTTACACACTGGGGATTTTGTGCCTCATGTCCTTCCAACTCCAAGCTATGCAGGTATAAAGATCCTGGTTCTCAAAAGAAGAATACTTCTGGCCAGAGGACACATTTGTTCTGTCAGGTAACTGATTCTATGCTCACTGAGACTTTCTTTGAACACCCTTATAAAATAGCCATAACTTCTACACTTGAGTCAATCTTTATCCTTCTTTCTTCTTTCTTCTAATCACCATCTAAATCAAATTGCTTATTTATTTATTTATTTATTTACTTACTTACTTACTTATTTGGACATTGTCTTCCTCTTCTGCTAGAATGTGAATTCCAGGAGGGCAGAAACATGTACTTGTTCTCAGCTGAGTCATCAGTGCCTAGGGAAGCACTGGCCACATTGAAGGCCACATCAACAAATATTTGCCAAATGAATGAATGACTCTACAATGTAATTTTTTTGTGGGTGGGCAGTATTCAGTTGTAGGTATGCATCATCATTTATTTAACCAGTCACATTTCTGGGCAGTTCATTTTCCTTATATCTTTTCTCTAATGAAATAATGACAGGCATAGATTTGTTTTAAAAG
>NW_005871230.1:199449-202381 GCF_000147115.1 Myotis lucifugus | reverse complement strand
CTTCAAACCCAATCAGACATTCAGCTCACATTCACTCATGCTCTCTCTGGCTGTGAACTGTTTTTTCTCTAGTCCTCTTTCCATAGAGTTATATCCTTGACTATTCATTCCCTCCTCCTCCCCCCAAACATAAATTTTTCTTCCCCAAAACTTAAATTCTTCCCCCACTTTATCATGTAGAGAATGCCCACTTCCTTATGAAACTGAGGCCCCATGTAGAGACTCAGGAGTTTGCTTTTAGCTTGCACTGCCTTCTTTAAGTCCCAATAAGTTTGTGTCTTCCTAAGGAGAGGTGATCAGACTCTAATGCATAAAATAAATTCCTTATTGGGCTCCCAGCCCCCTCCCTCCCCCCCACAACTTAAGTTCTTCCTCAGAGCTCAGAGACAGACTTTAACATTCTCTCACTATCTGTATTGTGCAATTTTTTTCTTGGCCTTTCCCTCTATGTCAGCCTGAAATATATGCTCTTTATTTTTCTCTGTTTATTTCCCCACCCCCAAATCAATACATGGCTTTTATTGCATCTTTAAAATATCACAAATAAGTGTGACAAATCATTCGGCATCTTGCTGTTTCCATAACTGGACAACTTAGATCTTACTCATCAGCCTGCTGAACTTGTCCTTTTTCTGAAACATAGATACCATCCAAAATTTTTCTGATATACCAGTTCTTGTTTGTAACTGTTGTGGCTTGCTGAATCAAAGAAGCTGAATTTGATGAGTTCAATGTCATTTCTTTCAAGAATCAATTCATCTTTCTGGGCTTGAGGTACTAAACAAGCAATGCCTGACCTCATTCAAACTCTGCAGATGTATTTTTCGCTCAAGAAATTTCTGATTTCAACAAGAGAACCCTGCTCCTGAATAACAATGCTGATGGGGAAGTGAGTGTACACAGACCTCATCTTATAACAGAAGCCCAGTATGACACCCTTGATCATGTTCTGTGTATGACTGCAGATAGTGTGAACTGTGGCCAGTTCCTTTCTATTTCCCCACCATTTGTCAATCCGGAGCCTCTTCTTTTTTTTCCCAAGGACATTGAGTTCTACATTGATGTGGTTGAAGTCCCCCTGCAGGGTGCCTCTGGGCCCTTCACAATAACTGTAAATCCCTTCAGTGTGATGTCTACGTTTTCTGGGATGTTGACAGTCTGATTGCTGAAAATGTTCTTCATTCTTGTAGTAGATGCAGCAGAGTCTGCTGATTATTTTTAAATTCCTACTCACCATCTCTTCCAGTTTCTGGTGACTTCCCTCCATTATTTCATTCTTCTTACTGGTCCTTCACATCTGGTTTAAACTTTGTAGAGATTACATCTACTTCTCTTTCTGTGGAGAGCAATGACCATAATTTACTCATACATTCATTGAGTGAATATTATTGAGAGTCTACTATCTTGAAGGTGCTGATTTGGGTCTTTAGAAACAGAAATTAAAGACATACATAGTTCCTGCCCTTTACAAACTCAAAGTCTAGTAAGGAAAAAGATGAATAAACAAATCCCATTTGAGTAACAAACCTATAAGGGGGAAATCCGGGTTAATTGAAGAGGGGCAATTAGTGGAAACTGAGGTGCAATGAAAAGGTAGAAAGGAAAGCATTGCACAACTGTTAACATCAGAGTTGAGTTTTGAAGTATAATTAGGAATAAGTCAGGAGAAGTGGGGTGGGATTATGTTAGAGGGAGTGCAGATTATAGGGGAGAACCCAATATTTGTGTTAGCATTGAGTCAAATCCTTCATAGCTGAATCATTTGACTATTCAGTGCACTCAGATGATTCCTTAAAACATTGCTACAGGATATCCTTTTTCTATTGCATTTCTCATCAACTATAGCCTTTCTTGGCTAATGAATGAAAGGAACTTCAGGTTAGGTGATCCTATGTGTTTTTTGATGGAGTCCTGTTTCTTATTTATCTCCCCCCCTCCCCCACACTAAATTTAAAGTAGTTTATAATTTTTTAACCTATTTTTTCATTCATGAAGACAACAAAAATGTTGTTTTCATTGGTCTGTTGACTAGAATAACCACACAGTTCTGGCATCATCTCTTCTAATGTTTTCTAAACTTTGCATAAAAGTCTACACTTTAGCAGTTTTTATTAATGCAAATCAATATGCCCCATGGGTTCATTCAAATGAATTGATAATCAGCCTCCCACATCTTTTGGTCTTTGGTTTCATAATGAAGCTGCCTTCAAAGGGGTCCTATCTTCACAGAATCCAAGTGTTTTTATTAATGTTGTTCTGCCCTCTTCCTTCTTCCTCCTTAACCGCCTCCTCCTTCCTCTTTTTCCCAACCTTTCCTCTCTTATCATAGCCCAAGCCACAACAGAGGCATGGAGCTCAGTAAATAACAAGGTAAGCCAGAGCACATGGTAGGAGCTGAAACTTGGAAAAGAGACAGGGCTGGGGACTCTTTCCCCCTCCCCACGTGGGAGTCTGTGCTGTGAAATTTTTTCCCCTTCCCCATGTGGGAGTCTGTACTTGTTCTTCAATAAATCTCCACCTTTGCTATACAAAAAGAGAGAGAGAAAGAGAGAGAGAGAGAGAGAGAGAGAGAGAGAGAGAGACAGGGCTGCAGGATTGAGACAGGTCCCTGATATAGACCCAGCTGAAGGCAACCTGAGGAACTCCAGTGATAAAGGTAGAGTCTAGTATTTAGAGGGCACAGTGATGGATGATGGTAAGCGATCCAGGCAGATGAGAAATCTGGCTGGAATTTTTATTGTCTTTATTATATACTAGAGGCCCAGTGCACGAATTCGTGCATGGGTAGGGTCTGGAGGGCCTGCCCCAATGAGGGTGGATCAGGGCTGGGTTTGTTGGGAGGAGGAGATGGCTGGCCCGTCTAGATATGGCCTGATCAGGGCCAAGCTGGCTGGGGGGAGGGACTGATGGGGGGTCAATTGGGGGCAGGTCA
>NW_005871230.1:196312-198784 GCF_000147115.1 Myotis lucifugus | reverse complement strand
TTACACTGTTTGGCTCACACGTGCAATTAACGGTAACTTTTATTTTTTATTACTGACTCAGCCTTCCTCCATTGTCAATGATAGAGGTTGGGAAGGGCATTATAAGGTCATGATGTTGTGCTTAAATTTGCTTAATGTTGGAAAAAAAAGTATCTAAGTATGTCATAATTTAATAAATCTCATTTTGAAGAAATATCTTCCCCTTTTCTTCTTAGGTTCCAAGGGAAACTTACTTGTATTCCTGAGAGTGAGGGGAAAGAAAGCAGGCTTGTCTGCACGTGCATCTACTTGACAGTGGACATGGTTGAAGAGACATCAAAGAACCCAAGCACAGCCCACACACCTGAACATAAACCAGTCAGTTTCTCTTGTCACTAAGAAAGACACACAACATACCTGGAAGCCTCCTTGGGGAAGCAGGCACAGATTGGGGAACTTTTGAAAGAAGACCAATGGCCCTGGTAGGAAGTTTGGACATTGAACTTGACTGAACATTTATCCAAAAGAAAATAAAGCAAGCTGAAAGAAGCTTTTAAACCGAGAAACGCTGAACTTACTTTAACTAGAATGTTTAAAAGATCTGTTATGAAAACATAAAGAATGCTCCAGTTTTTACATATTTCAGTGAAGTGGATAAAAATCTGAACCCACTCTATTTGGATTTCCTCCTGGTGGAACCTCACCCACTGGCAGACCTCATGTCATATGGTTTCCCCCAATTCTACTCCTTTTCTGGTTCTAGCCCCAGAGAAGTGGGTATTGGATAGGAAGCTGCAGGCCCAGTTCTGGTTCTGGCTGCACCGCCAGCTGGCTGTGTGACTGCTCTGTCTCTTACTTTTCTAATCCATAAAATGGGAAGACTAAATCAGTTAACCTTTCAGTCTTTCCAGCTTTATGGATTTTTCCCTCACAGTCTTGCCCTATTTCAGCACTTCTCTTTCTCACAGGGTGGATTTAAACTGAGGGGACAGGCAGACTTTCCTAACCAATGATTCCATTTTATTTGCTCCCTTCATTGCTTCCTCTGGCCATTTGACTTAGGAAGAGTCCTGTTGAGTCTGCAAATTGACAACAGTGGTTAGTGTCTGGTTAGAGTCTGGAGTTGCTCCATATGGCATGTTGCTCCTTTTACCTGACTCTCTTCCTCAATTCCTTGTGAAAAATCCTATTGGCATTTCATACCTGCAAGTTCTACATCATACAGTCGGTGTGACTGTAAATCCAGGTTTTAAAAATCAAAAGCACCGAAGCAGAAAGTCTGCTTGCATCAGGAAGGCAATAGTGCACTTTCCTGATAACACTGTTTCCCCAATGAAACACAAATCTGAACAAATGAATCTACAGAATCACTGGTGCTAAAGTGAATTCTTTTTTGGTGCCTAGTAGGGTTATTTCCCATCTTCCAAAGCCTGAGCCCTAATGAGCTCCAGGGGGACAGAAGTCTGTCAATCACCGGGTACTTTCCAACTATAGTCATCTCTGGCCCATCAGAGAACCACAAGGCATGAAATAATTAGAAAGCCCAAAAGTAACTGCTCTGTTTTACAAGAGCAAAATCCGTATGTGGATCATTTACATAAACTTGTCACTTCCCATTACAGCTCCAATGCAGACTGGGTAATAATCGCAGGCGTGCTGGGGGGAAGGGAGGTCAAGGTGGGCTGGAGGCGCTAGGTGCGCATGTGCTGAGCCTTCCACCAACCCCCCCCCCTCACCCCCGCACACCCCTCCCCACCCTTCGGCCACTACTGACTGAATCAATGTAAAGTATCTTTTCTTTCCCATTAAATAAGAACTGTTCCTGCTGCTATGGCAGCAGACCATGTGCTTAAGGGAAGAAAAAAAGCTTTTGCATCAAGCTATTGTTAGGGGAGAATTCACTTTGAGGAGCATTTCAAAGCTGATCCGATTGGAGAGAGTCATGTTAAATATTTTCTATGAAATATTTATAAGAAGAGCACAGGAGCAATTGATCAAGTTGCCTGAGAACATAAGCACTTCTCCTCATTTGGAAATTTTACGTTGGGGATTTAAATACTCTAGGGAGAATTTGTGTAAGTGCAAATACATGTGTGCTGTGTTCACAAGCGTGCGGGCACACACACAGACACGCACACTCACATACATGGTTGAATGGGTTGATAGGATTTAGGGCAATCTGCATCTGAATGCATTTCCTCAAATACGGCAGCAATAAGAGGTCGCTGAAGACTGTCTTGATAATTGTGCTTGAAGAAGCACTGCTCCGAGGCCAGCAGAGCAAGCCGCCCTGGGCTGACCATGGCCAGGGCCTGCAGCAGGCAGCCAGCCATCTTGTAGCTGCTCTTCTCACATCCATATCCGAGCAAAGGGCCTCTTGGGGGATGGATTTCCCTGAACCTGCCCTCCATTCCCTCAGCGTAATACTGATGATGCCCACGTGCATGCATTGAAGCCAGAGTGTGTCCTCCTAGAGGACATAGAGGACAGACT
>NW_005871230.1:132172-196212 GCF_000147115.1 Myotis lucifugus | reverse complement strand
ACTATGTATACTTTCAATATCTGTGGGGCTCTTCTCTCTATTGGGAAGAGAGAAGGGAAAATATTCTGTCTTAACGCAGTGTCTCCAATAAATGAATCACATACTTGACACTTAGCATTTGCAACATGAGCCTTGTGATCATTTTACGAAGCGTTTTATACAACTTGAAACTAGTAAAGGGTAAAGTGATTAGTGTTAACTAACCGAGTAGCTAACTAGGTAATGTACTAACTGTACTGAGGCTTACTTTAAGCTACAAGTTCTATAGAGAATTTTACTGCGGGCTAATTATATTAATCAACAAGCGTATCATAAGATCCTGGCCAAAAGAGCGAGTGTTCTGAAACAACCAGTTCCCTAATCTGCACATTGTTTGACATTGAGAGGGCCCAGCTTACCTAGCGGTGAGGCGGGCAGAGGGAAGACGCGCGGGCATGGTAGGGGTCTGAACCACAGCCAGGCGGTTTCTTATCTGAGAGATCACCAAGAGGGAAAGCATTGTGGATGGATTTAAATCAGCCTTTTTTCTCCATCCCCCCTCCCTTGCACACAACAAAAGTCTAAATCCCTTTTCAGGCCAGATTGCCCCATTTCCCTGCGTGGGCCAGGCAGACTGGAAACATGTTTGTCATTCAGCTTTTCTCCAGGCTAATCAGGAGACACTGGGCTGGTGGGATTTCTGCCTTTCATCTATGGAGCCTGCCTGGCAAAGCAGCCGCGTAGAGGCCGCTGGGCCCGCTCCAGCGCTGGGCTGCCTGTCATCTCTGCAGACAGATAGAAAAATATTGTTAACCACGAACCTAAGCAGAGGGTTTAAGGGGGATTTGAATCTAAAATGCGATATTCCACATAGACCAACTTGATTGGGTCCAACAGAGCCGAACCCCTTATTCTGTTCTAACAAAGTGCGCGTCACATAATGGAGGAGATTTTGATGGGATGTATGACGTCTCTGTTTCAGGCCTGCCGCTGAGCAGATCTGAACCGTGAACGAACATCGCTGCCTCCGGAGCTGTCATGAGGGGCCCCAGCGACCTGGCTCCCAAGTCAAGGTCTTGTTGACAGGACAGCGTTCAGGTTCACTGAGGTGCTGTTCCCAGCATGCAGTGGGAGCTGGGCTAGGCAGGTGTGCAGCAGGGACGGTGCCCGTGTCAGAGGATGGCTACAGCGATTCCCACGGGCCGCCTCTACTGGGAACATCAGTGAACTCTTAAACCTGAAAATTCTGGAAAACATGTCTTTGTAAAGACAACGGACACCAGTCATGAGGAGGAAGTAGAGAGTGGTGGTAAGAGTCCCAGAGGACCTGGAATGATACTTGTCTTCTCCACTCACCAGGGGACCTGCGCCAGATGACTCTAAGCCAGCAATTTTCAACCGGTGTGCCACTGCGCACTGGTGTGCTGCAAGAGTTTTTAAAACATGCAATACGTGATTATTTAGACCTCTGCGGCTGACCTCTTTTCCCTTAGATTGGCAAATTAAAAAATGACAACAGCCACCACAACAATAGCAGTCTGCTGTGAATGAATCTAAATTATACCTTTTTGTTGTTGTTAGAGCAGCAAAACACTATGTTTTGGTCAGCTACCTAGTACAGAGGTTTAGTGATCAGTTAATGTGAGCCATGATATGAAAAAGGTTGGCAGTCACTGCTCTATACAACTCAGTTTCCTCATCTATAACATGGGTATAATAATAGTGTCTTCTCCCTGGAATTGCTGCGAGGAGTACAGGAGATAGTGCCTGTGAAGCATAATAAATGCTTGATCTATAATGTTAGCTACTGCTTGCAGTTTTGTGGCAGCGAAGGGGACCTGGCCTCCACCACATGCTGGCTTAGTTTGAGCTGTTGCTGTCAGGAAAAGCCGTGACCAACATTTCCTGTTGTGAACATAAATGATGTGATGCCATCCCATCACATCCATCTATCAAGAGACCTCTTGAGAAAGTCCTGTATTTCAGTCATAAGGAAAATCTAGAAAATCATGTACCCTCATGGATGCTCCACAGAGCTTTGACACAGTTTAATATAATGCCAGAGTTGCTCAGATCTTTCTGTAAGAAATAAAAGATTAGGGATTTGGCTGGGTTACTTGGTGCCCTCCCTGAGCCCACTCTTCCTCCTACCACCCCATCTGTGCTCTGAGATAACCACTATCCTGACTTTGAGTTTAATTTATTCCAAGATATTTTAAAATTTATATATAGTTATAACAAAAGCTCCACATATATCCATATATAACACTTAATTTTTGTACGTATTGTTTTGTATATGTCTGCCACTGACTTTCTTCAATATTATGTTTTTATATTTAGTCATACTCATACATCTTTGTAAATCAAAATGGATAGATTTTCACTGCAGTGCAAACTTATTGCATGAATTTGTTTTTTCATTCTCTTGTTGGTAGACATTTAGGCTATTTCCAGTTTTCCCTTCTTGAACAATTCTGCAATGAACATACATCTGTACACGTTCTTGTGCGTATATGTGCATGCTTGTCTGGGTGTATATCTAAGAGTAGAATTGTACAGTTCTGAGGGATGTACATTTTCATCTTTATTGGATATTGCCAAATTGCTTTTAACAGAATATGAGGGTTTGGTGAGGCATTTAAATAGAAAGAAAGAAATGTTTACTCACCCAACTTTCTTTGAGTTTCCAGAAACTGATTTAGGAGGTGATGCTGTTGCTTTCTTATCAATGGCTATGGAATGAGAGGGTTTTTTGTTTTTGTTTTTTTGTTTTTTTGTCCCGCCAGGTCTAATTAACCCTTTGATACTGTGGTCCTGGTATAGCCCATTGTTGATAATAGAATGTGCCTGGAGAAAACCAGACACTCCACATGGGTCAAAGGTTAGAAACAAGTAGTCTCTTGTAGTTCTTAAATACTCTTCTTCCTGAGGAATCCCACTAAAACGAAGCTCCTACAAATAAAACAACCAAACTGAAAATGGTTCATCAAAGAATTTCAGGTCCCTAGACTGATGTTCCTTTTTACAACAGGGCACATGCACAGAGGGGACAAGGAACAGAGAGGTGTAAGTGGACGACACAGCATCCTGGGCTCTATACTTCAGCCACGGTAACTGCAGAGCTTGTTATTATGCTGAAGGGGATGCATTTAATGTTTTCCAGAAACCTGATACATTAGTCAAGATTTAAAATATGGCTGAACTTTAGATAAAATATTAGTCCAGAAATGATTTTGCATAATTACACTAGTAAAGAAACAAATGATTTTATTTTAGTCCTGTGTAAAGTTAATCTTGGGAATAGAAAATCAATAAAAAGGAGATAAAGGAATTGTTCCCAGTTCTTTTGGGAAGGGGCAGATCCACGTGTACATGATACAGTGGTGAATATACATGTACATTCCACATACACACAATTCCAGAGCCAAAGGCAATGATTTTTGTAGTACTTGCTGTTTTCAATCACAAGTGCCATTACTTCCCTTCATTATTATGCCTAATTGTAAGTTGACTGTACTAGGAAATGAACTATAGTTAATTTGACTATCAACTAGTGACCAAATTGAAGTTGTAAAGGGCAGACTGTTGGCATTAATTAGAGACTTCTGTTTGGCTTTTAGATTTTATCTATTTGACCTTGTGCCTTCTATAATCTGGCTGCAGGTTTTCTGGGTCAAATGAGGGCTTCTGAGTCACTGGACTTAGAGCTCTGCAATCGTTTGCTTTCCCTGCAAAAAGGAACTGGCATCATGGTGATAATGTGAAGAATTCCTAGCTTTGCCCTTAGGTTTTCTCAGATGGATCCTGAATAGGAAGGAGACTTCTCATTTCCCCCCTCTCCCTATGACAAAACATCTCTCAGTTTAAACAGGTTCTTAGGAAACACAGCCACTACACTAACCTCTTACATGACTAGCTGATGATTAGTAATGTTATAGGCAAGAGCACATGCATTATCCTTCTCAATCCTTATAACTATTTTATGATTTAGATACTGTTATTGTATAAACACTCAAAATGTAATGATTTAAACAGGATAGAAGCCTATTTTTCCCATAATTCCAGTAGATAGCTACCTCTGTTCCATACAGTCATACAGGGACCCAGGATGGTGGGTAGTGCCTCATGATTGCTGCAGTTGTTACCATTTCTGGCAGGAGGAAGGGGAAACAGTGCCTGGAGGAGTGCTCTATGTATCCCTATGCCCTGACCTAGAAGTGACTAATATCGAACTATATTCCATTAGAGAAAATTTAGTCATGGCTACACCTCCTTCCGAGGGAGACAGGGAAATGTAGTCTAGCTGAGCAGTTATGTACTCAGCTATTAGTCCAGGACTGTGGAAAAGAGGAGAAAGGGTTTCCAACCCAGTGCCAGCACTGATATTTCATTTATAGATGTTCGGGCTGCTTTGAAATCTTAACTGAACTAAATCCATCAGGTCTTTGGCAACTTGCAGTCTCTACCAGTTATCATCTGCATTTTACAAATGAGGCAAGTTAGATTTAGCAAGTTTCAATAGCTCTCTCGATATTGTATAATTATTCAGTAGAGGCAATGGCATTCAAACCAGGCATTTTGAGGTTAAACGTTGAGCATTTAAGTACCATCAATACTCACTCTATACTGACGGCTACATGAATAATTAATTGACCAGCAATCACTTTTCTTTAAATGGATATCTGTTGTGGGATTCTACGTAACTCTGCTGGAAGAGTGAGGTATTCGGGAATTTTCCACAGTGGGAACAGTAGAGGTGAGTCTTGAAGTTCCCATTGTCTGAGTTCAAGAGTCTGAAAGCCTAGAGAGTGATCTGCCCTGGGAAGTGAGGTTTCTGTGGTACAGGTAAAAACCTCCTGATTTTCGTGGTTAGAGGATTAAATGACAAAGAAAGGTATTACTCTAAGTCATCTCTAATTAGGTGCTTTGGTTCAACACACCCAGTCAAGGAGATTTTGAGCTGAAGCTTTAAAAAATTGCTGCCTCTTTAAGTATAACTCACCATTAATGCTTATATGAGGTGTTCTGAACGTGTGGGACCGTTGTCCATGGGTCAACTACATAGCCCATAATATGACATGCAAGTAGTTATTTTTCCCCCATTTATATTCAGAGAATTTTTGTGGGGAGAGGGGGGGGTGTATTGTCAAGAGAGAAGGAAACATTTTACATGAAAGGTCAATGTTAATTTTATTTAATTAAATGAATGCTGTCAATTTTTGCACCACAGAAATGAATGTGAACTTGTGTAACTCAGTATACATGTGAACAAAACAACTAATCACCCTCATTAATTCAAATTTGGGACTGTTCTCAAAATAACGGTAATTTGTCTCAGTGTGAACTATTGGGCAAGCTGTTAAATCCTTGTCAACTCCTTCATCTGTAAAATGGGGATAAACATATTTTTTACTGATAGGTGTGGAAATTAAATGAATGAGTTATGTAATGATACTAGCTAAAAAAATGGTGAGTACCAAGTAAATATTAGGGATTATGGCAACTCTCCGCATAGTTCATTTCCATTGCTGTGGAGTGGGGGTGTGGGTAACTAATTCTGTACGATAATCCTGTAAGATTATGAAAACACAGCACTGTGGAGGGACAGCTTGTCCTCACTTAACAGTTCCATTCAAAGCATTAATCCAGACCTTCGCCAATGCCAGCCCTTTAAGTCTTGTGATGAAGTAACAGTTTCAGTTAAAGTCTTTTTTAATCTCCCCAGGCAAAAGTAATCGGTCTCCCTCTGTCATCCCTTTGCTCTTTGTTCACACTTCTATCCTGTACTCAGCACAGTGTGTTTGTTTGTCTGTTTAGATTATTTGCAAACCTTACCGGTGATCAGGTGTTGTACGATCAGCACCGGCTCCTGGAGTGGCGTTTGGCAAAGCAATTTTGGTAAATGCTTCTTTAGTGAGTGGCTAACTGCCTGGTGGAGGCTGCTGGCGCTTTAGAAGAAGAGTCTAGAAATACACTGGGTTGTGTTTTTCTAGTTCACCGGCCTGAGGCCATTTCATACTGTTTTCTCATTGGAGACGTATTCCTTCCAATGTGCTTTCCTTGCAGAGATATCGTGATAACTAATGAGACTCCTTGGAAAGGCGTGATATTCTGTCTCCCTTTGAAGTTTCAGGTTTACAAGAAGATCTCCACATACAAAGCTGTAAAAATTCTGTTCTCCTTCTTGCCCTTTCTTCCTCAAACCCAAAGGTCCAGTATCGATGATCTGCCTATGAAACCTCCATTTCCTAATGCCAGTCTCCCTGGGTGTTGCCTGCAGTGTACCTGGGCAGGTCAAGCCAAGCCCGCAGGTCCTCTGTCTTCACAAATCAGCCTGTGAGCACGCAGATGGGAAAACCACAGCAGCTGGAGGGCTGTCAGCAAATGGACCAGGGAAACACGGGTTACTCACAGGTGCTCTTTAGCTTCTGTACTGTTCCCAAGGCTATCCACTTGTTCACCGAACAACCACTCATGAGGACTTGTAAGGAGCCCTGCTCTGCTAGGGGCTGGGCCTTCTGTAATAGCCTTGTATGGAGCACACACAGGTGAGCTATGACAGCACATTAGAGTGCCTTTAGTAAGTCAAAAAGAAAGAGGTGTGTAGAGAGTATGTACAGGTCAAGAGGTAGCTCAGGAACAAGGTGAGTTGAGAGGATGGGGAGGTGAGTCCAAGTAGGACACGGTCCATGGGCCAGGAATGAGGGGCAAAGTGGACAAACAAGCTTTGTGAACTTGGGCTGACCTCACAGAACCTCCATTTTCCTCATCTGTAAAATAGGTATAATAGTGAGATGGGGGTTAATAAACTAGATAAATAAAACAATTTTGTAAATTATAAAATACCTGTAAATCCTCATTATTACTTGTATCTTTGAAATGTTTTCAGTGAAGAAGTGTGTGTAAGACCCACAAGGGCTGACATCATTGTTGCCAACATTTCACTCTTCCCCTGGCTTTGTTCTAAAGAGCCCTCCCCACAGTGAGGACAAGGTGTTCCCATGGGGAGTGCCGAGAAGGCCGGAAGCCTGTGGTACAGCCTTTCCTGCTGGTGGGAACCACCCAGGGTGGTTTGCAGAGGAATTCTGATGGGAATGTGACAGGAATAATTCACCAGGTTTTAGGCGACCCTCGTATCCACAACCTAATTTGGAGAGTGGCAACTTATGTTTCCGCACACTTGGGCGTGACCCCATCTGAGTTGCCCTTCTGTAAACTATTTGATCACTAAAATCATAAATTTAAGAATATCACTCACTCCCGCTCAGTCACTTCCCAATCAACTTCAAATCTTCAAATATTCAGAAACGTCTAGTTTCCTGATCTTTATGTTTCCTCCAGCCCTTTTCTCACTTTGCTTTTCCATTATCTAGGAATCGTTGTCTTGTCAATAGCATCAACTCATTTGTCCCTGGTCTTTTCAAAGAACTTGCCTCCTAACACCCAGCCTGGATCTGTCCAACTCTCTGCTTAAACTCAGTCCACTGAGTGCTGCCAGAGAAAATCATGCAATAGTGAGATTAGTGCTTCTACAAATTTAGTGCTGTCGCCTGATGTTCTTTTATAACAGGGCAATATTTGAAACTCTTATTGGATGTATTTTCCCTCCCCATAATTCCCATTGCCATCCACTGAAGGCAAGAGTGTCCCTTGCTTGAGTGGGAAGGCAGTAGAGACCAGCCAAAAACAAAGGAGTCAGTGTTGAACTTCTCCAAAATAGGCTGTTGAAGCTCATTTTAGGGAAAATAGATGTGAAAGCCAAGATTTCCATTTGCAAGAGCCAGGCTTTGTTGAGAGAAGAGAGGGTGTGTGGGTCCCAAGGAAACAAAATAGAGAACTAGAGCAGAGTGGATAGAGATAACCACAGAGTAGGGAAGATGAATGATACATCGTGATGTATGGCGGTTTCCTGTCATACCAGGGGGAACAAGGCAAAGCAAGACAGAAACCTGTCCTGGGCTGGGGGTACAACCTGATGAGAAAGGCAGAGGAACACCAGGGAATTGAGACATGACTATGGATTGAAACTTGTAGAGTAGGGATACAGGGTGAGAGAGAAAGAATGGAGATCTCCCAGGGGAATTTGGGAATCCTAGAGCTGAAAGAATTTGTGTAACCCTCTCAATTGGGATTCTGAAAGAAGACTGTTAACTGGTACAGTGGTCCTGGTTGTGTGGGGTGGCCACAGTCAAGAAAAAATGCCATATTTAAATAGAGGGAAACCCTGATATAGGCTGGGTCCTTCCCATGCATGGAAGATATTCTGACGCCCCAGGTGCCATCACTGGGAAGATGAAGTGCAGAGGGGACCTGGAGCCAGGATGGGAAGGACACTCTTGCATCCCTGTGAGGATTCCTCCTCTGCCCAGTCTTTGAATGCCAATGTTTTCTCCAGGTCTCCTCTCTTACACAGGTAATTCTCAAATTTGTGTGTCTGAGTTGAAAACTCCTTCATAGTTTTACCCCTAGAGCCTGGCTCAAAATTGGATCTCAGAATATGTTTCTCAGTCCAATGAATTAACTTTCGTGGGTCCTGCACTGAGTTGAAATTTTGTAGCATCTTTGCTACTTTAAAATAATATAGTGTCACTAGAGGCCTAGTGAACGAAATTCGTGCATTTAGGGGGGTCCCTCAGTCCTGGAGCCCTTGGGGGGATGTCTGACTGGCGGCCTCTAAGCTGTCAGTGGGACATCAGTGCTGTTGCAGAGGTGGGAGAGGCTCCCACCACCGCTGCTGCTCTCGCCAGCCATGAGCCGGGCTCAGGGCTTCTGGCTGAGCAGCACTCCTCCTGTGGGAGCGCACTGACCACCAGGGGGCAGCTCCTGCATTGAGTGTCTGCCCCCTGGTGGTCAGTGCGCATCATAGCAACTGGTCATTCTGCTGTTAGGTCAATTTGCATATTAGCCTTTTATTATATAGGATATCTTTGGCTTGCAAACTTTCCAGATACTTCTGACTGGAAGTATCTCAGTACCTTTGTTGAGATATGATTGTGCCATAGAACATTACGTTTCATATTAGACAATAATTAGTGTATCTGTCATTTGGCAGAGGAAATTTAGGAATACTGTGAAGACTTTTGAGTCATATTATGCATCAGTTAGCTCAAAGCTTCCACCCTGTGATAGTAGGTCTCTAGACCTTCCTCCAAGCGCCCATAGATTACTTGTGGAAATCCCTAGGGCAGTGGTTCTCAACCTGTGGGTCGCGACCCCTTTGGGGGTTGAACGACCCTTTCACAGGGGTCGCCTAAGACCATCAGAAAACACATATATAATTACATATTGTTTTTGTGATTAATCACTATGCTTTAATTATGTTCAATTTGTAACAATGAAATTGGGGGTCACCACAACATGAGGAACTGTATTAAAGGGTCGTGGCATTAGGAAGGTTGAGAACCACTGCCCTAGGGGGTGTCTTACTTGTGCACACAAATAGGGCTGTCAGGTATTGCCACCACATGAGACCCACTCCATTCTTCTCTGCCTTTGGTCCCAAAGTGTCTGCATCTGCTGGGCAGGAAGTCATTTTGAAGACTATTTCTGCCACCACCCAGGATGAGAAAAGCGGTGCCCATGACAAAGCCGTGGAAATTTCCACCTTTGGGATATCAATGTAATGCTAGCTCCTGTGCAAAGGTAGAGAACATAGCTTTCTCCATAATTCTGGGCCATGTTTGACCACTGAGCTCCTAAGCCTATGGGAGCGCACTGACCACCCATAGGCTGACAAAGGTCTGGAAACACACACTCCACCGTCCCCTTCACACCCTTCTACCAAGCCTTCACCAAAATTCCTGTCTACTTTTCTAGTTACCAAACAACAGCAGCAACCATGAAACTCCAGTGTATAATATCAGGAGCAAAAAGATAGGTTAAATGGGGTGAGGGAGAGAAGGAAGAAAGAAGAGTACTGTCTTCATGAGCAGAATTGAGAATCCAGTCCTTCCAACTCCACATGCTCTGTTCCAAAATACTATGAATAGGGTGAAATGTAGAATTATGACTGGTGGGAAATGAGTTAATCTCTTCCCTAGTAAACATGGGGTCAAAAGAGTGAAGAAGAAAAGTAAATTAGAAAACATCACCCTATGACCATCAGAGGGACTCATGGACACTTGGTCACTTAAGATCTACTTTCCGAACTTCCTGATCCTCCTCACCTCCTACCTTGTTCTCTGTCCCTCTAGAGGTTTTTGCCACTGGCATCACCATTTATTTTCCCGTTAGCGTTCCCTGTGTCCTCAGACTTAACACATTTTATTCATCTGCTATGTGGAAACCTGGCTGTGTCTGTCCACATGTCTGCCCCTCTCTTCTGCCCAAGACAGGCCTCTGCCAAGGGAGCCCAAACTCCAATCACCCCAAACCAGCCCCAGTCCCCAACAAGCCTCCTAATCCTGTACTGGGAACCAGCCATTCCAAATCTTATACTGGGAGTGAGGACAATTCTTTGGGATGAGAGCTTTAAAATTTGGTATTTAAAGAAAATGGTATTTTGGAGATGGATGGTGGTGACTGTTGCACAACACTGAACCAGACACTTAAAAAAATGGTTAAAATGTTTTAAAACATAAAAAATGGCAAATGATTAAAATGAGTTCACTCTTTCAATTGAGGATTTTAAAATGAAAATAGCAAACATTAGCATAACTTTAAAGATTTGTCTTATTTTTGGTAACTGTATAAGGAATAAGGAAATAGAAAGTAGAATGAGAATAGAGGAGATTTGTAAAATACTTCAAAATTATTAAACAAAGTTGGTCAAATGTACATCAACTTCTTTTGCAGTGTACACTTGGATTTGCATAGACAACTTCTATTTTTATCGTTATGAATTTAAGTATTGCTTCCTTTGGTGGAGGCCTATTGCCTGTCGAGAGGGAGGAAAGTTGTAGAAACAAAACAAGGCTTTGTGCATCATTCACAAGGGCTGATTTGTTTTTGAAAGAATTTCAAGGAAGTGAGGAATCCTAAAGCTGTGTTTTATATAGTATTTAGTTAAGCCTTCCCCTATCACTGTGGTCCCACTTCTAGCAAATGCACACATACTTCTTATTGCTGTTGATGAATCTGTGAGAAAAGGAGAATTTCAAATCATTTAGAAAAAAAAAATCACAGGGTCCACATGATTCTCTGCTTATTCAAAAGCCTTGTTTCCAGTGGCCAAATACAAATTCTTCATTTACCACAAACCCCAAAATGTGGGAAGAAGATAGCTGAGTCAACAGGAAATAAAGGAGACAACTCTCAAGCTCTGTGCAGAGAATTAAAATGCTTCTGTTCCCACATGCAGACAGAGACAAACCCTTGCTTTTAGGAGCTGGAGGCCGCCTAGCTTCTGACCAGCTTGGGTCGTGCACAAAGACACTATGGGGTCATTATGAAAGGAGTTATTTTCCGCGAATAAAGAACATAAAATAATCCTCTAGCACACTCAGTGCACCAACTTTTTTGAATTAAGAATAACACCGGTGTGTAGTTTTGTTTTTTCATATATAGGAATTCCGATCAAAGAAATAATAATCTCTCCTTCCAGCCGAACAAATAACTTCATGTGGAAGCTCTCTCCGGGGCACTGCAGGCCCTTTAAGGACAACACACTTATCATTCTCATGTCTCTGGGGAGTGTTACAAAATTGTTATTCGTTATAGTTCAGACGCCCCACCGCAGAGGTGAAATGATTTACCCAAGGTCAGCAAAATCCAAGTCTCCCAGGGCAAAGGAAAATGGTTACAATTTTTCAAGAGATCCACACCAATGCTTATGTTGTTCTGGGAGCCCTTCCTATGGAGAACTCAGTTCCCAATCTTGGGAGTTAAATTCCATCACTGCTCTAATGAGGCACTTTCCCGAGTCAGCTTCTTCTTTTGCTGAGCTCCTGCTTGACTGCATCTCAGACAGTTTTCCAAGATAACAACGCATGCCCGTTTCCCCACCATGCCCACTTCCCCACCATGCCTCTAGAGCTGACATTCTTCCTTCATTTCTTCCTTTAGCTTAATTTTTAATTGCAGCTTTTCACTAACCTAATATAAACTACTAGAGGCCCAATGCACGAAATTCGTGCAAGAGTACACCCTTGCAGCCACGGCTGCCTCAGCCCTCGTCACCCCCCACCCCCGCCCACTGGTCATTTCAGAAGGTTGTTCTGTCGTCCGGTCTAATTAGCATATTAGCTCTTTATTATATAGGATAATAATTTATTAGCAAAGTGGTAGACAGTGTCATCCGGAAGTGCAGTGACTGCAGGCAAGGAGAAGGCAAGATGAGTGCTAAAGACAAGTGACATCTGTGCTCTGTGTGATTATAATAATGTTCTTAATGGTGAGGTATGGACAAAGAGGAAAACCCTCGTAGGTAACCCGCCAACGAGTAATGTTAAGGAAAAGGCAGTTTGTACTTAGGGAAGTACAAACCTGACTGCATTTAAGCCAATTAGTAAGGAGAATCAGCTTGGGGGCATTTTTCTTCTAACCCGTGTATTGAGTTATTTAAGGGTGAATACACTAGAATGTCATTCAGTGATACAGTGAGATTCCTGTACCTGCAAAAATCTAGAACCTCCAAAGTTGGTTTAGAAGGTATGTATGTGAGGTCTGTCAGATTCTAATATTCATCTATTCATTTAACAATTGTTTCTTTAGTTCCTACAATATACAGTATGAATTTACATGGCGTTGGATGTTCCAAAGAGTAACTGATTTCAAAAAATTATTCTGAAAGGAATCTATGCCTTCTATTACCGTGAGCCTTTCAAATATTGGCAAACAAGCTTACTTTTCTTTTCTTTTTTCTTTTTTTTGCTGGGGTAGAAATACCTTCAATTCCAGGGGTAGCATTCTGCCATATTCTAGCTGTTGTCTCTAAAGGTGACAGAAATTTATATGAAAACATGTGTGTAGCCCTGACCGATTTGGCTCAGTAGATAGAGCGTCAGCCTGCAGATTCAAGGGTCCCAGGTTCGATTCTGGTCAAGAGCATGTACTTTGGTTGCGGGCACATCCCCAGTAGGAGGTGTGCAGGAGGCAGCTGATCGATGTTTCTCTCTCATTGATGTTTCTAACTCTCTATCCCTCTCCCTTCCTCTCTGTGAAAAATCAATAAAATATATTTAAAAAAAAAAAAAGAAAACATGTGTGTAGTAAATTCCTAGAGCTATTATCATATGCCATACCTATTACTCCTGGCTGTAGATACACGTTGCTCTCCAAGAGTCAACTGCACCCCTGTGAGTAGAATACACCCGTGTGAGTGCAGGCCATTGGCTTAGGCAGGGATGGAGTCCTGATAACCTCCTTGGAAAGACACTAACCCTTTTAGAACCTTGAGACCTCAGTAGAAGAGATTAATATTTTTCTAATAAGTGCCCAGAGGGAAATGTTATGTACTTTACTTTTATCAGGGTCCAAACTCAGTTGCAGGCAAAACTCTTTCTAAAAGTTTCAAAAGAAAGGCAAGCCAAAATGTGCAGGCATACCACCAAGCCTCTCTAACTTTTCCAGATTGTGGGCATAAAGGCACAGCAAAGGGGGCCCAGAAAAGGAGGGACAGAGAGTTGGCAAGACCAATGCCGAGCTAACTAGACTTTTCTTCCAAGTCTTCATGGTCTGGTTTACCTTGCCACCCTCTGTGTAAGTTAGGAGGATAACACACAAATGGAGAAATGTTGGTAATATTCTGATTTCATTCATTTAAATATAGGTGAGGATATTATCTATGCAAAATTATAGACCACATTAGATTTATAAAATGGTATGCCAGATATTATTCACATTTCACTTAAATATTTCAGCTTATGACCACTAGAAACTTTCCATTTGCTATGCAAACCAAAATAATTTGATTTTAAAATGCCAATATTATATCTATATTATGAAAGCTGAATTCAGAAATGCCATCAAAATGACTAAGTCATGTTTATAGAATGGATGGTGATTTAGAAGTAGGTCATAGAAACGGGGCAAATCTCTGATTAAACTAAACGTGGTCCATCTGATGGCTAGGCATAAGCAACCCAGGCCTAGCAAGTTTCTATGCTAACATTCAGTATTATTAGAAAAATTCTCAGAAAATTAGCCTAATCGTGAGGGAAAAGTAGTTTACAGTTGTAAAATAAAACCAAACAGTGTTCATGGGAAATGTGCACGTTGGTAGGGTAATAAATAACCTCTTTGGTAACATCAGAGTCACCAATGAAATCCACGTACTCTCCTTTTGGGGTAATTTCAGATGGCACTTTGGGTTATAAGGGAGGTGAGACCAGCATCCTGGCCCTCTCTCCTTACCCTCTCCTGCCGCTGCGCTTGAGGATGGGGATTTGTTTAGTGCACTGTCGTGTTACTGTGCATTAGCTGGGTATGGTTTCCTGCCTTTGGATCTTACCCTAGGTTTTTCACCAAACAAACAAACTGGGGAGCTGGACAGGGTGAGGGAAGAAAGAAGGTGCTCCCTCTCAGAGAGAAGACTGTAGAATGCAAGGTTTCAATTAAGACGCAGGTTGATTGGGGACACTGAGCCATGTGCCACAGCCTCCCTTTGTTTCAGTCAAATTGCACCATGAAGCAGTATATCCCGCTTGATTGTTCCCTCACTCTTCAATGAAGAAGGTGGGTGCCCTGGACTGGTGGGAAGAGGAGTCTCTCTTTTTTCCGCTGTATCCTCTCCTCAAAATGGGGTGACACCCGGCCGAAAGGAGCTAACAGCTCAGAGTCTGCGTCAGTCTGGGAGCGCCCCAGCCCAGCCGGCCCTGCCCGTGCCTGTGCACACCCTGTGGGAGGTGACACGGGGTGACAGCACCATCCCAGGCAACGCCCCACCGCTCCAGTTGGCCTTTGCTTAAACCCTGCGAGAGGAACCCTTGGATGGACAATGACGAGGAGACACACAGGACTCCTGTGCGTGGCCTCTGGCCTCTCCCTGGGGCCCGGCCAGAGTTGGAATCAGGGCTGTGGAAACAGCCAGCCCCATGTCCTAGCAGAGCCTCTGCCTGAGGTGCCTGCCCAGCCCCCTCCTCCCTCTCTGACTCTCACTGTTCTGTCACCCCTTTGTTCACTTCCTATATTTCCACTCAGATGTGGTTTAGGGTTTTCTTTCCAAGGCATAGTTTGCATGGAAGAATGCTTTCAGTGAGCTGAGGCCCTAATTGCCAAATAACGGTTGCCAAAACATGTTATTTTGGCTTCAAGCTGGTACAGAGCAGGAGGCGTTTTCCCTTCGTGAAAAAAAAAAATCCTCCTTCAGCAGCCCCAGGGCCATTTGCAAACACAAGGGGCTCGGGCCTCCACCCTCGCTTGCTCCAGCGCCTGCCCCTCTGGTCGGTCACCTTCCCACTCCAGGGGGCCTCAGTGGCCCTGTCCCTGGGTTGGTGGCAGCTCTGGGGAGGCCCTGGGCTGTGTGCTCGGCCACCAGGGGGGCGCCGACCAACCGTCTGCCAGAGAGAGCTGCAAACGCCAGCCGCCCAGCGAGCACGGGAATTCCAAATAGAGACAAATCTGAGGCCCCGGGGGAAGCGGGATGGAACTGATCGGTAGGAGATATATCACTGCTAATTAAGTCCTGATCCCCTGGCTCTACTTGAAACAAATCGGGGAGGGATCAAGTTTTGAGAGCAGGTGCTAACTGGTTGCAAAAGACAAGTCCATCACTCCAGGAAAAGGCTTTGCAGGTAGCTCTACGGAGACACCGGAGACACCGCTCAGAGCCCAAAGCTTTGCTGAGAAAATTCATTACTGGAGAGAACCACGGCTCCTATTTGTCTCAGGACACCAGCGAGTGTAGGGACCCTCTCTGCTGTAACACTCGACTATTCCCTTTGTGTCCTCTGTCCCCCGCCCCCTTGATAGCTGATGGACTTTCTCCTCAGATGGACAATGGCATAATTTAGAGGAGAGTAAATACTCTCTGAAGATACCGGAAGTAGTTTCTTTTTGGCACAGACCATATGGTATTTGTTGGGGCTCAAATGCCAGACCACAGTGGGCCCCACACAACCTCCCACCCTGCTCACTTTTTTCCCAGAAGGTTAATGAAAAACAACAACAGCAATAACAACAAAACAAACAAACAAACAAAAACAGAGCACAAATGAGTAAATAAACTTAATTGCAAATATTTACTTAGAGAAAGTCAGAGAGTTCTGTGAGTATTGTGTGTGTGTGTGGAGAGGGAATGTGTTTGAGTATTAGGATCTGGATGACCCCATCCTATATTTTTTCTTCTTCAGAAACTTTGCCTATACTCCAGAAATTTTGGTATAAAATCATGACTAACATGGACTGGGTATTTCCGGGTGTCAGGGGCTCAGCTAAGTGTTTTACATGCATTATCATTTCATCTTTACGGTGACCCTATGAGGTAGGTATGGCTTAAATAACACATCTGCTAAGTGACCAGCCAAAGGTTTGAATTCCACCAGAGCCTACAATTTTAAGTGTGTTGCTACCCTGCCTCCCACCTTTGCCAACTTTGGATCCTGTACAGAAATAGCAAAATACATTGCATACTGTAAGTGCCCAACCAATACAATAGATGAATGAACAAATGAGTCTCCAGTGGTATTAAGGATTAGCCCCAGGTTCCTATTAAAACAGTAACCTGGGAAATTGTTCTAATATATGTTATGTCTAGGAGTCTGGGGGATCTCTTACTTGGGGGACAATGTTTGTATTGAATAAAAAAAGTGATTCTGAGGGTCTTCTTTTGATCTGTGTGGAGAGTGTGCTTAATCCTGACAGCATTGGACCTACATTTGGCACATTTTGATGAAGCTGCAGGCAAATTGGCTGATGTTGCTGGCAGTGACTTCAGGAATCATTATCAACATAATTTCCCTTTTCTCATGACATGTAATCCCTTTCCTAGCCTCACACCCCAATCTTCCGACTACGCTTGATATTGGGAGCTGCTGCTTTGAGTCATGCATCTACACCCCTGAGCACAGGCTGTCTCTGGAGGGTTTTCTGCACTATTTATTACTTTTATAGCAACAGAGCTGAGGGCTTCTTTGGTGTCTGTCTTTGGATTGTTCATCGCTCAGACCCATACAAAGAGGGGTTTGGATTCTTGTTAGCACCTGAACTGACATGAAAGATAATTTAGAGGTAAAGCATGGATGGGTAGGAGAAACATCTATACATATAAAAGCCTAAGCGACCGTTTGACCATTCAACCATCTGACCATTTGACCGGTAGCTATGACACACACTGACCGCCAGGGGGCAGACGCTCAACGCACAGGCATGAAACCATGGAACAGACTAATGAATCTCAGAGGGAAGGGGGAAGAGGGAGAGTGGGAAAAGATTAAGCAAAGATCTTATATGCATACTAGAGGTTCCTTTACACAGATTCACGCAGTAGTGGGGTTCTTCAGCCTGGCCTGCAGGAATCAGGCTGAAACCAGCCTGGTGCATGAATTCAACCCTCAGGAGGGTTTCCTGTATGGTTGGTCTTAGATAAGAACCCATTAATCATGGTCCTTTTTTACAGTTCTGAGTCTATAGGAAGTTATTAAACATCTGAGAATATATCTAAGAAGGAAGACTTTCTTCTGTGCATGCTTTTTAAAAAATATATATTTTTACTAGAGGCCCTCAGCCTGGCCTGTGCCCTCTCGCAATCCGGGACCCCTTGGAGGATGTCGGATTGCCAGTTTCGGTCCAATCCCCACAGGACAGGCCAATGGACCCCACCGATGCACAAAACTATGCACTGGGCCTCCAGTTGTTTTATAAATGTTTATGAAAGGAGAAAATGATTTCACATGATGGTGCTTGGAGGTGCTGGGTTGAGCTCAACAGTTGAAGGGCACAATGGAACATGCTAAGGGAAGTTCAATGGCTGGGTTTAGATCTGATGGGGCAAGCAGACCTTGATCCTGTTTCATTTTCTAACTCTTCCACTGTCCTTTGGTTCCTCCTGGACAGTTCTCTGCTTCCATTTCACTGTGGCTGTAATGAAAAAGAGTACTGTTGGTCAGTGCATTTTTTTCTTTTTTGAGCAAAAAAGTTTAATTAAAAGATAACTTAAGTGGAGGGTGAATGACTAAGAAAACTGCAGATCTGTACACTCCCGCCCACTTCTATCCAATATTTTCTGGAGTGCAAGTTTGCCGGTAAAGCTTGCCTATCTGTCTGCTGGAGGGCTTTCTCGCTCCCACCCATCTGGTTCCTAGCCCACACAAACCGATTTCCCCAACTCTTTAGGACGGTGACCTTTCAAGTTTGACTCAGGAATGTAAGAGAACTGCACATTTTACAAAACTGATGTAAGATTTGTTTAGAACATCAGAAAAAAACTGGAGGTGGGGAGGGTTACATTGAATTTTTACAAGAGGCCCATTCAACAACACAGGATATGGCGAAAATAAAACAGGATTGGGTGGGATGCATGTTTGGGTTCTCAGGGGGCTGAAATCAAAGAGGTATGCAAACTATTCTGCATAAACCCCTGCCATCCGCTCTGATAAACGAGATTACAGACTTGAAAGGTCAATTATATATTCTTTTTTTTTTTAAGGAGAAATGCCAGGTTCTTGTCAATGTTTGTGCCTGACGGGATCTGAAAATAGACTTGAGTGAGTTAGTCACATTGATGACTACGTACAGCGGTGGGGTAAGAGCTTAATTCAATTTTATTACCTCCAATGGGCAAATATTTGCCTCATGAGACACACTCCCTCCCTCCAGAAGAGTCTATTGTAAACAACTGGCTCCCCTTTTACAAGAGCTGAAATCTTTATGATGTTTGGGAACGCTGAAACCAAAGGCTAAACAGCTTATTGGAATCTTGTCTTTCAGCCAGGAATGCTCACCACTTGGTTCCCCTCCCCCCCTCCCCTTTCTTGCTCACCAACTATGCCCAAGGCATGTTCTAGAAAACTAACATTGGCGAGCGCTGTGTTCATCCTTCCCAGTTTTATTTCTGGGAATGACAATTGGTGAGTCTTCTAGAATTTCCCACATCGTTCCGGGACACAAGTGTCCTTCCGCAGTCTTTATCTGCATTCATAAAGTTGGAGCATTTCTGCGAAGTCATAGAGCTCTGGTAGAAGGAGGTGAGAGTCCTTCCTGAGAATTTTGCTGCCAGGATTGAAGTCTGGCTGCTTGCATGGCTCGTGGAGATGTAATGAGTCTCTATCCCAAAGTGCCTTCCTTATAATCAAGTGGACACTGGGCTCACATTATTGCTCCAGATTTGCGCAGGTGTGGGGCCATGTGAAGCATTTCTTTACCAGAAATAAACATATTTTAAAAAGTGAGATTTTTAAAAATGGAGACAATACTGTCTTTTTTCCTCCCATTAAAATGTGGCTAGATTTGGTGTGTGTGTGTGTGTGTGTGTGTGTGTGTGTGTGTGTGTGTATTTATGTTAATGCTCATTTACAGAGTTGCATTTTGAAATTATTTCAGACTATTTCATATCATTCCCATTGTCAAAACAGACTTAGCATAAACAGACTAAAGCACTTCTTGCCTAAACGGGAGTCATCTGTGTTCCAGCTAGCTTTCAAGATTAGGAAGGCCTCGTTGATTCATATGTAACTTCTGAAAAATTTGTGAGGCTTGTTAATCATGTTTAAATTCTATCAAAGGAAACATCGCTTTGCACAGTTCTAAGGCTCCTTTCAAATTGTTCTCATACTTTTGGAGCCGTGTAAGTTACCATTTTGGTGGATTGGCGGTTGACTTGGAGTCAGATTCTGTGGTAGGTCTGAGAAGTAATGCGATCTGCTTTCTTCACTCGGCGCCCTTAGAGTCCATGTAAATGAATAAGTATAAGACAACATGGGAAATACCTCAGGGGATGTACATACGGGGCTAAGCGGGTCACACAGGAACAGACAGTGCTAACGGGTGGACGTGTAGAACAGGGGAAAGGGCTTTCCAGGGAGAGCGTTCTGGATCGAGGCCCAACCCAAAACTCTTTCTCTTACTGCCTGTGTGACGTTCTGAGAGCCACTTCACTATTTTAGCCAAGATTTCTCACCTGTAAACTGTAATTATCTGCCTTGCAAAATTGCTAGAAAGATTATATGAGCGAATATACATGAAAGTGCTTTGACAACTGGAAAATAGTCTTCAGATGTAATATATTCTTAGAACACTAAATGTTTTTCTAACTTTCAAAAGATCTTTGAAGTTAACTGTGCTTATGTGATGTGTGTGTGTGTGTGTGTGTGTGTGTGTGTGTGTGTGTGTGTTTATATAAGATGTGACTGAATGTATTTGTTAAGTTAGGGTAAATTGCTATCACAAGTAGAACCAAAAATGTATTGTGGTTTAAACACAACAGCAGTTAATTTCTTGGTCATGAAAGAGTCCACGGTGAGTGCTCCTGGCCACAGTGGCTTTTCTTCAACGTGTTTCTAGCTGTGTGTCCAGGAGAAAAAAGGAAAGAAACTTGGGGGAAATTAGGTCTAGCAGCCTGTACCAGCATGGGTAGTTGTTCGTGTCTAATATGTGTGTACACGTTGTTTACACTTCAGGCAGGATGTGGACATCTACCCGGAGTGGAAATAAGTATTAACAAATCACACACACACATATGTAAACCCAAGAATACTACTAGGTCCTCTTCTACAGAATCAGTAATGCATGTTAGGTTTAGGGAAGACACAAATTAATGAAAATGGCCCCAGCAGAGATGACCCTTTCCTGGTTTGTCTGTAATGGCACTAAATGGGCCGGTAAAAGAAATAGATGCCAAGAGTGAGAGCTTGGTAGGTGGGAAAACCAAAGAAGGAGGCTTTCTACAACCTTATCTTCCAGAGTTCTATCACCACCCTCCCTCTGCGCTCATGTTTCCTCCTCACACCTACTTCTGTTGGTCCATGGCCACTTGAGAACGTCTCTCCTTTCTTCCCCTCCTTCAGGCAGCCCTGACCACCCAGGACTTTCATGGCAAGAAAAGATCATGCCTTTTCCTCTCTACATCATGAATATGCCAGATGAGCACGGTTCCCAGGAATAGCAATCATTTAAAAACAGTATTAGATTACTAGACCTACGGCAAAGGAAATGGTTCCAGTTCTTGAATCTGCTTGAAGCTGTGGCCATTTCCTAAACCTCCTGCCTTCAGAACGCAGATACCTTTGAAAGACACTCCAGCTTCTCGTATTGCTCAACACCGTACCCCATGCCGAGAATGGCAAAGGAGACAAAAGCCCTCACTTGCAGAAGGAAGGGGGAAACCCACAGAGAAGCCAACCTGACATGTATCAGTGTGAGCGCTTTTGTTTTGGTGACATCACACACCCTGTCAGTTCCTGGCATGCTTATTTTCTGGCTTGCCTGAAGTAACGACAATGCCAGTTACTAGAAATACAGAAGCTATAAATGGTAACTGATAATATTATGCATATTTTTAATGACTTGAAAACGAAATGTTTTCAGAAAACTGCCTTGGAGGCTCTAGTTTCAGTTCTGTAAACCGAGAGGTGATGAGATTAAGCCGTGTAAATCCATGCTCTCTTGCGCTGAGGCACCTCCAGCATCTGACCAAACTTCTGGCTGAGTGCGAGGCGGCCTCTGGCCTTGTCTTTAAAACAAGTTTTTGGGAAGCCCCAGGGAAGGAGAGAGGGCTGGACCAGTGCTGGACTGCAGCCAGGATTCGCTGCTACGGGCACTGGCCACCACGGACTGTTTCTGTTCAGAGGCCACGTGGCCCTGAAGGCTGGGATGAAGTAAGCATCAGAATGTCATTGTTGACCCCGGGCTATACATAAAGATGAGAATTCCTCAAGAGTGCCCGCCTTCAGATACTGCATCTAAGAACCTGATAAAAGCTGTTGCTAATGGTGACATCAACATCTCCATTTAAGCATTGGCATTGGGTTTTCTCCAGAACCCAGAAATGTGTATTTCCTTAGTGAACTTTTTGATGTCGAGAGCCTCTGAAAGCATCAGGAAGCCCAAATGTCTGTGTTGAGAGTTTAGTGGGAAGTCTCAAAAAGTTCTGACCTTGCCTAAAGAAGCCTCTTACTTTTCTTGAACGTGAAGTTCTGTCCTAAATGCCACTTTCGATGAACTTGGAGGAGTTGGTTGTGTTAGGTAAGGTTTCTGACCAACCTGCGTATTCGTTCTGCCGCCCTGGGACCACCTCTTATAGCACTGATACGATTGCTTCTTTTAAAAGGGCCATTAGGGTACCTCTCCTCTTTCTTATTGCCCTTCCTAGATGTGATGCAAAGGAATATCCAACTATTTGGACTTGCCATGGTTCGAGATGATCAACTTTTCTATTAGTTAGTAGAATGTAGAATCTAGAAACTTTGGACATGATTTTAATTTCCATCAAAGTAAAACTGTTGCTTTTCCACCTGTATATAGGAGCTACATTTGGATATCTTGATGCTAAATTCTACTAAGATGCTTTGCAGAGATTGTAGACATTGTTGGCTAACACAAAGTAGAGGATCAAATTACTTCTGTTTGCCTTGAGAAAATCAGATAAACGTTCCCTTCAGAAATATTACAAGAAAAGATAATTTTCATAAAATTTACCCAGAATTGCAAATATTTCAGCATTATAAAAATCAAATTTTATAACTCTGAATGGCCTGTGAGGGGAAAAACCTGGTGGAGGATATTTACGTCTGCTTCCTTTTCTCCTTCTGCTACTTGCCTTTTCGGCATTTCACTGTAGGTCAACCAAAAGTTGGAATTCACAATCATGCTATCTTGCTACTTGCTAGCAACTCTGGAAAAAATTAGTGGGAAGACATTTGAAATCAATGATTTAAATAAAAATGTTTGGTATATGGACTTAATTTAACCATTCCATCTCTGACTTCTTTAATCAGGGATGCCCATGGAGCCTGTCTGGACTTAAGGAGTCTTTAAGACTGCTTCTTTGTGAAGCCACTCCCGATGATACTGTTGTAATAATCTGGTTATTATTTAGCAGGAAAGGAGCAAAGGAAAGACTAGGTAATATAGGCATGCCATTTATACAGCTTTGCTAATTTAACACTCTCCCAGTCTGTTCTCTGCAGGTTGATGAGGGAAGGGACTGAACAAAAGCAGTTTGAACACATGCCCAATAAGGTCTAAGTGACATGGGAAGGGGCTTACCTGTCTGTCAATCATACCTGGGAACAGATAATTAGCCAGCATAGGCGTGTCCACTGCAAGGGCTCAAAACCTGATTATAGTATTTAAACTTCTGAACAAAGGAAGTTTCCTTTCTTGGCTCTTGGCTCTTGCTTCTCCTGCTCGCCTGTGCTCCCCTGCATTCATCCATGTGGCTCCCAGCCTGTGGGATGCACACATGGACTGATGGACTTTAATTAGCCTGCTTGCTGAACTGGGCTTGGCCTTTAATATGGAAGGGGAGCTCTGGATACTGGCCCTCCTTTTGGCTCTACTGAAATCCCAGCTGTACCTTTTACAGAACTGGTTTGAGGGCCATTGGACTTTACAATGTAACTCCACGCCAACAAAAACCACTTATTCTCCTGTGCAAATCTTAGAAAATTCTTTTTCTGAAGCTACTACAAGAGCCACCTCATGCCCACTAGTGTAGGGAAAATTAGACCCCCTAATTTCTCCACTAACACCAGCATGATGAACACATCAGAACTCCCATAGGCAGCTCTTGTTGTCAAAATCATTCATCTTGTCTCTTTCTCGGAAGCTACCTGTGCTGTTACTCCCATTTGTATGTCTTCTCTCCCCAACTAAATATTTAAACTTTTGAGGTCAGAATCTGTCTTAAATATATTTTCTCCTATAATATTTATCAAAGCCTCATACTTATAGTACTTCCAAAAATGTTTGTTAGATGAACAGATGAAATTGGAAACTCATGAAATCCTCCATAACCCCTTACTTTATTTTTTTATCTCCTATTCATACCTCAAAATTTTCCCTTTAAAAAGAGCAATTTGCTTTTGTTTTCCCGATTAGTAGAAATGGGGAAATAAATTCAGTATATTTTCTAGCAGTGTTTTTTAAAAAAAAAAAATTGGGAGGGAAGGGGGTCTCTTTTATTGCTTGTAGACATACTGCACTAACAGTTTTCCATGTCACTTTTTTCACTTAACAGTTACAATATAACATTCTCTATATGTCCTAAGACATATTTAAATTCGATTATATTCCATCATATGAATGCACCATTCTTTATTAGTTAAGCTCCCTTTCAAGTTGCAGGGCCAACTCAAGTTGATTGAAGTAAAACAAGAAGGGGAATATTTGTGACATAAAACATGACATAAATGAGTATAATCCAAGGTATACAGTGGTAAGTGCCAAAGGCAGGTTGAATATGGCACTGTAAGGGGAGACTCTCTCTGGTGGGACAACTGGGTAAGGCCTCATAAGGGAGATGGTATTTGATCTGGGGACATGGGAGAGGTCAAAGTGGTAATGACTTAAATGTCTTGCACGCTGACCATGTGAAACACTATACTAATCATTTTACGTGGATTGTCTCATTTATTCCTCAAAACCTTTGCTTTTTTCACTTAACACTCACAGTGTAATAGTTTTCCTATGTCTCAAGACATTTTTGGTTATCTTATACTAGAGGCTCGATGCACAAAATTTGTGCAAGAAGAGGCCTTCCTTCCCCTGGCTGCCGGCACCGGCTTCCTTCTGGCACCCGGGACCCGGGCTTCCCTCGTAGCCCTGGCTTCATCCGGAAGGTCGTCTGTTCTAATTAGCATATTATGCTTTTTATTATTATAGATTCCACCATTTGAATGCCATCATATGAATACCTCATAATGTATTTATTAATTAGGCTTCTTTTAAGTTGCTGAACTGACTCAAGCTAATTGGAGCAAAACAAACTTGTTACAGTTATGAAAAGATATTTTCATTCCCATTTCACAGACAAGAAAACCAAGGCTTAGAGGTTATGTAAACTTGCCCATGTTCAATTAGGATTTTCACATTCGGCAAGGAGGAATGGGGGCTGTATTGTATGGTGGTGCAGAGGGGGGCAATTTACCAAAATGAATAGCCTCACCCAAAGCATCAGTAGCCACAGACATCTACACAGTGCCACAGCGAGTCTGCTCCTTGGGTTGCATTTCTTTAGGACCTGCCAGATGGAGAAGACAGGAAATAACTACCTTTCACGGGGACTCTTTAATGTGGTTCCTTAAACAGCCATCTGTGCGACCCATTGCAAGGAACTGAGGATTTCAAGTCATCTCTTGAATCTTCTGTGTGACAGTTTCTCCCATAACGGCTCCTTAGTCGAAGATCAAAGGCCACCAGACATTTTAACACAGAGCCAACTTTTAATAAATGACTTCCGCAAAGATGGGTAATTTAGGTGACATCAGGGAAATACACACACACACACACACACACACACACACACACACACACAAATACAAGTTTTCAGCTCATTTTCATCTTTTAAAATGTGATTCATAATCTGTTATAAAAATGAGTTCATCAAACTGACATGCTATGATGAGCTGGTTCTCCTCATATCTACCTAAGACACAAACATTTGTCTGGGACAAATGTGTTTAGGACTTTGCAGAAAGCCCTAAACACTTCTCTTGGCTCAGTCTTGCCTTCTTGCATCATAACTCACAGTGCGGATGGAAAAGGCCTAATTTCTTAGCTTCCCTTGGCTCACTTGTTGCATGCAGGGAGCCACCAACTGGAGGCGGCAGCCCCAGGCTGTTGGAATGACTGCAGAGGGTCTGCCTTTGAAGTCCTACCCTGCAGTTATCTCTCGTTGCACCAGGCGGCCTGTAAGCAAGCCCTGTTGCATGCAGCTGTCACCATTTAAGCCAGAAGGCGTTTGAAGATGTGCCGCCCCCCACCCCTTGTGAGGGAAGCCAGAATAGAACAAAGTGTGGTGTTCCCATGAAATCGTTTGAATGCTTGATAAGAGTGTGAGTCTGCACCTTTTCCCCTTGACAGAGGAGATGGGGGAGGGCTCAGGGACGAAGGTAAGGTAGCATTACCTCCTCTTTGCAGATGTCGAGCACAGGCAGCTGGAACAGCCACATGTGCTTCTTTTGGTTCTGGATGACAAAATAGTTTGCATGTGGTAGAGACGACGTGATGGCATTGGGAGGAAGAAGGGAGGGGAAGCGGGTCTCAGAATTTCTGAATTTGTCACATGGCCCTTCCCATGCCATATTTCTCACCTCTTCCCCTCCGTGTTCAGAGCACAGTTGAGACCCAAATCCTCACGCTTCTGCTGTTGAACATATGTTCTAAATGAGTGGTGAGATAATGCCGCAGCCGTTGAGGCAATGAGCATCGGCTGTGGTTTTGTATTTCCTCACCATGTCTTTATCACTTGACAAGTGCGTTGGTTTATTTCACCCCTGGAGTGTGAGCTGGGACAAATTTTTGTCACCTCCTTCCCCCATTCCCAGGCCTCTTCTCTCAAAAGAAGAAGACGGTCTTTCAAAAGAAGGTGGCCGCCCAGAGGGCACTGCATTCGCCCAGATCTCCCAAACATCCCCTCAACAGCGCTTCCTTCTGAGTGGATTTCCCTGTCGCTGCAAATGCCACACACGGAGAGCTGGCGCTTGGCTTCTGCGGAGCAACTCTGTGTGACAAAACTACGCACAGGAGCCCTGTGGCTTCTGCTTTCACTGACCAGCTGTCCCCCTGGGTGAGCCGCCCTTGCGGCTGGCTTCACAGAGGAGCCAGGCGACCCAGAGCAGATTGCTCATTTTGCAAACAGAAATGCAGACAGTAGGAGAGTCTGTGTCAGCTGAGTTACAAACTGCTGTCAGGTCTGGGTAGAAAGTTGGCAGTCAGTAACGGAGCCTCCTCGGGTTCTCTGGGCTGGAAGGAAGCGAAGCGACCTGGAGGGGAGAGACCTGGTATCCACGCTGGAAGGACAGGGGAGGAATTCCTCGTGTGAGATTTGTCGGCCTCTCTGTGCATCTGCAGACACCATGTGGCTGGCCCCTTGGTGGCCTGGGAGATGACATAAAGGGTGGGAAGCTCGCAGTCTTTGTGAAGGGTAAACATCTTCCTTCTGCCACCAAAGTGGTAGCAATTGTGGTTCCGGGATGGGAAGTTTCAAAACAAAAGTAGGCCAGACGCTGTTGGCATTGCATTATTACCTCCAAGGAGATACCATCAGCCCTCATCAGACACCAATTTTCTAGTTTGTGGATTACCCAGGCCTTTATTCTTCCCTTCCTATTGGGCAGAATCAATAAAACAAAATTTGAACCGGACATTTTTTCTATTTATAAGCACTTTATAGAAAAGGTTTGGTTGCAGACATGATTCAAGCTATTGACCATAATTAAGTTTCAGACCATGTGTGCCTGTAAATGGCTTTGTCCTCTTGGAGAGAAGCCTGAGAGGGATCAAAAAGGATTGGCTAAGCGGGTCCCAGGAATCCCCACTCCTTTCAGCACAGGCCACTGTGAGGGCAAGAAGAGGGTTAAGCCTGTTCCTATTTTAGCATTTTTCATCCTCAGAATGGGGTCGTGTATTCTCGGTCAAAGCTCTGGGCAGCATGAGGGACGGGGGCCTTCTCGCCCAAAGCCCATCACAGTCTTGGTGAAGTAACCTTCATTGTTAAGAGGTATTTTAAGGATAAAGACTACCCAGGATAAACACCTGTCTAAGCATATCGACCCCATTTTCATATAAGGGTTGAGCTGGCAACAAGATTATTTCTTGGAAATGACATGAAGACTGTGGGTCACCCTCAAGACTCACACTCTTTATTGACTAGTAAAGTGAATTCAGGAGACTGTGTCAGGCTTCAAAGCGGGCTCTATGCTCCCACCGCTCGTTCACATACTTCAGTTTCATTCGTTATGTCAGAATCAGGCCAGGAGAGTCCAGAGAAAATCTGGGTTCGAATTCTAGATTTGCATTTGATGGATATTGCTTATCCTTTCTGAGGTGAAGTTGCCTGATCTCTCAAAGTGGAACAATCATAATCTGTAATAGAGATCTGGTGACTAAGATAAATTAGATAAAGGGTGTAAGGTATCTTAGCACCACTGTGGGTATATGATAAGCACCCAACAATTGTAATCTCATCCTTTTAATCCCCATTTCCTCATGCCCAAGATCAGTTCAGAAAAGGCCCTGAAATATGGGGTTTAGTTATAAACCTGGAGGTCAAGAGGAATTAGAAGGCAGTCTGCGAGGACTAGGTGGGCTTTATGCCTAAAGCCACTCAATAGCTTCCTGGGCCTAACATCCAGCATGTGTGTTGAATGAAGCAGGCAGGGCCTGAACAAGGGACTCGGTGGTGGCTGTGCCAGAAGGGGCCTTTCATGAGGGATGGTCAGCTGTACAATTTGGACTCAGTGCTAGGGAATGTGAGGTTCATCACAGGCTGTCCAATCCCCCTGGGGAGGGAGTAGAAATGGGGACCAGTAGAAATGGGGACCCGAGCAGGTAAAAAAACCCAAAACTGACCCCTGGGGAAATGGGGTGTGTAGGAGGACTCATTCATAGAAGAAAAAGGGCAGGAATCTAACTGTTGGGGGATTTGGGATTCCTCCAAGGCAGAGAAATTCTGACCCTGTTAATGACTTGGGACTTCGAATTAAAACACACACACACACACACACACACACACACACACACACACTAGAATGAGGGAGGGCTTAGCTATAGTATATAGCGAATTGGGGCTTTAACTTGACTCCGTGTAAGTCACCAGTGTGATGTGGTTACGAGCCCTAGGTAGCATTAGTATTACTGGAAGTATCTATCTAGATCTAGAAGGATAGAGTAGAGCCCTGTTAGTTCTACTTCATCAGGGTGTGCAGAGAGGACAGGGCACGTCTATAGGTGAGCAATAAGGGTGGGAGAGGACAGCAAGCTGAACCATCTGGAAAAGGTTGGAGGAAGTATGATTTGCCGGGTCATCAGAAGACTAGAGAGCCTGATGGGAAACATTCAAGAGCCAAGAGAGGCTGGCAGCAGAGGACAGACCGTAGCTATGCCTCAAGAACCACCTAGCTAGGTGGCATCACCTCCACTGCACACTGTGGCCACTGCTGCTGGACCCTTCTCTGCTTCCTTGGATAGCCTTGGCCTGTGCCTGCTCCTTCTCTCCTCTCCCATATTAAAAATCCTGCTCAGGTCATGGCTGGATGGCTCAGTTAGATGGAGCATTGTTACGTATGGCAAAAAGTTGTGGGTTCAATTCCTGGTCAGGGCACATACCTAGATTCAGGTTTGATCCTCAGTCAGGGTGCCTGTGGGAGGCAACCAATCAATGTTTTTCTCACATAGATGTTTCTCTCTTTTCCTCCCTTCTTCTCTCTCTAAAATTGGTAGAAACATATCCTCAGGCAAGGATTAAAAAAATAATAATCCTGTCCTAGTCGGTTTGGCTCAGTGGATAGAGTGTTAGCTTGAGGACCAAAGGATCCCTGGTTTGATTCTGGTCAAGGGCATGTACCAATGGTTGCAGGCTCCTACCCGACCCAGGCCCTAGTTGGGGCATGTGCAGGAGGCAACCAATCGATGTGTTTCTCTCACATTGATGTTTCTGTCTTGCCCTCTTTCTCTTCCACTCTCTGAAAATCAATGGAAAAATACCCTCGGGTGAGGATTAAAAAAAAAATTCCTGCTCAGAGCTTCCAACTGGCTACATGACCACTGGCTGACTTCCTGGGGAAGCCCAGAAGGAATGCCCAGTCCCCTTCGGTTTCCATGGTAAGAGGCAGGGCTCTGACTTCCTCTAAGACTCACACCGTTGAGAATAACCCCAAAAGAAGAAGACGTAGGGGTCCTAGACAGACATGAATAAATAAAAAAGCAAACCCAGCAAATGTACACTACAAGGTAGCAGTGTGTGATTGTTACTGGAGAGATGAGGAGACCTTGGTGCTTGTCTTCCTGAAGGAAAGATTTCAGTCAAGAGACAAAGTGCAGCAAAGCAAGCAGGAATTTATTAGCCACTCGGGACAGTGAAGCAAGGAAGGACTTAGCATAGAAGAAGCAACAGGAGAGCCCAGGCTGGGCTGCCTTGGCTCACTGGAAGTCAGAAAAAAGAGGGCCTTGGAGACAGGTTCAGGGGGTTAGCCCAGGACAAGCTGCTGTTGCCCACTGCTCCCCTGGTTTGCAAGTCGCTTGGGGTTCGTTAGAGTTTAGGAGACTCGTGCCTTTGGGGGAAAGAAAAGGGGAGGGAATGACACGGGCGGCTCCTTTTGTGTTGAGGGTATTTATCTCTCTTGCCCGTAGGGAAGCTTTCCAGGTGTATCCTTTCAGGGTCATGGTCTCCAATGATTGGTCGGCACCAGGGCAGGGGGTCATTAGCCAATGCAGCTGGTCCTGAGGCAGCCATGGCGTCACTTGTCTGGTTTTGTTGCTTTTCTGAGCCCGGAGCTGAACTACAACTAAGGCCTAGATGTTATCCTTAGGGAGGAAAAGGCCAGAGGGTCCAAACTCCATGACCAGTGATATGTTATCGGAGGAAAGGTTACCTTGGGGCGAGGTCCTTGTTTTCCTGGTTTTGCTCCTTGCCAGGCACCTGGGGCTTTCTGCCCTGATGACCTGCTGTACCTGGCCCATCGTCCTTGCTCTGCTCATATCTATCAAACTGCCTATTACATGACGACTTGTGTAAAACCCTAAGTGGAGGAGAAGGGGCAATAGGTATGTTTAGTTGGGAAGCAGATATTAATTTACTTAAAATGTGTTTCTAATGAACAAAACTGGGTAAACATGATTGAGTTGCCTTTAATGATACTGAGTTCCCCATTCTGGCAGAATGCAAGAAGGGGCTGGTGACCACTTGGTGGAAGGTTTCCTCTGTAATAATACATTTCTAGGAATAAAGCATCTAGTAATAAACCAATGTATTTATTTCTAAATTATTCTGTCTACATTGGAACCAAGAAGGAGAATAATCTAGAAACTCTCTGTGGATTTTGACATGTCCACCTTTAAACCCAAACCTTGAAACAATTCCCATGTGCTTGGGTACAAGTGTGTGTGGGGGGGGCGGGGGGGGGAATCTATGATCCCTTGACATTTTCTAACATTTAGGGGACAGAGGGTGAGGGAGCAGATAGTAGACGTCTGTTTTCTCCTTCCCAAGAAGTAGAGGTCAGTCCTCTAAGCCAGGCACAGGCAGGCTAGCAGTGTGGGAAGTTTCCGATTACCAAATTGGTCCCTAAAACCTCCAGCAGACTAGTAGTTAGAAATGGGCCCAGGGTGAGAAAAGGGAGTAGAATGCAGTCTGCTGCTCTTGACGCCCGAACAGACTTCCTATCTCCTGTCACTTCTCACCCCAAAAGGGAGGCACTGTGGCTAATTGCACCTGGAGCCCAGGGAGTGACATCTGGGGTCACTGCTGTTTGGCCATTCCTCTGCCCAGTTCCTTAACTTTGTGTGCTTGGCTCCGTTTCTTCTCTATGGCCCATAAATATTTACAGCTCCTACATGCCCTTGCAAATTGGATTAATCCTGGCATATTTCTGGGACAGAGATGCCCCTGTCCAACCTTAGTCCTGAGAAATAGGCAGAAGCATTTTTAAAAATTTATACTGAGTGGGCTCCAGGAGAGAAAGAGAGAGAAGGGAGGGAGAAATAAAAGAAGGGGGAGAGAAAGAGGGAAAACAAATATCAAAACAGTTTACATACAGGCCAAATATTGCTCAACATTGGGGGAGCAAACTAGGGAAATGGGGCTTGGTATCCAAACTTGGGTTGGGATGGAAGAGACTGGGGTGAGTCCAAAAATAGATTATACCATGATATCAATGAACTTTCACCTTCTTCCCCAGCTAAGAAGGTTCTGAAGTCAGCTTCAGACCTTCCTATGTTTACATGGGAGTAGAAGACCCAGGGTCCTGGCCTTATCCCCCCAACCCCCCCCCCCCCCCCCCCGCTCTGCAAAAAACACTGGGATCTACAAAACACAGGTCAAAGAGGTACTCCGATAGGTCAACTCTCTCTCCCACAGGCCTTAGGATGTTTTGAAAGGGAAAACACCGGGAAAGAGGTTTCTGAACAAGATTATTAGTGGAGATAATTACCATAATCATTCAAGTTTTATTTAGATTCACATGGGATCTTCAGAAAAGGAATGTTAAAGCAGTTGAACTGCCAGGCGCCCCTTCTTTGCAAATTTTAAACTGCCTGATGTCTCTACCTGTGCAGATAGTCACCACTTTTCTGTTAAGAAAATGCCTTCCCTGAAGTGTTGACTGTTAAGGAAATTGATCTTTTCCTTCAGTCTTCACAAGAATGTAGGCGATTAGCCACGGAGCCTTCTCTGTCTAACACCAGGTACCAGTTGCCCAGCTCTGCAGGGGCCATTCAAATGCAACTGCAGAGCAATCTTTAGAAGAAGCAGCCAGCTCTCAGGTGGCAGGAGCCCATTGGGTGAAGTTAAACACTGGAGGGAATCTGGCTGGTGGCAGGGAGGTGTGGTATAAATGACAATGATGGGTATTAATGACAGCGGCTGGAGAAGTAATGTCAGCCCACCAGATCCTTTGTAATTAGTATTTCCTATTACATTTTAATTAAAGACTCTGCGCGTTTTTATAAATGTAAGTATTTTTGTTTTGTTGGCAACAGAAGACCTTTAAAACTTTAAACATTATGGGGAAGTCTAATAAATAAAACAGATAATATCTACAATTTATATAGCATTTTTTACTAGTATGTACCAGGCTTTACATATTGACTTATTTAATCCTCATACCACTCTCTAAAGAAATATTATTGTCATCTCTACTTACAGGTGAGAAAAACGAAGATGCAGAAAAGTCGAGTCACTTGCCCAAGATCATGCAGCTGGTAAAGAGTAGGCTGTGACTTGAACCCAAGGGATCAACTTCAGAACCTTCCTATGCTCACATGAGAGTAGAGGATCCTAGGTCCTGGCCTTATCCCACCCTCCACCCCCGTCCCCTGTCTGCTTTGCAAAATACACCGAGCTCTGCAAAACATAGTTCAAAGAGTTACTCACTCAGTACAACTCTCCTTCTAGTTTAGGGATGAGGAAATCCAACCCCAGAGAGGGTACAATGACTTTCCTAAGGTCTCACAATTACCCAAAAAAGGTCACATACCCTCTTCTTTAGGTTAAGGATTCACTCGATTCAGCTCTCGCTCTAGGCTGACTTTGCATATTTTCTGTTGAGAAAAGTGCCTTAATGGTGTGTGAGGGCATCCTGAAGAGAGTTTAGAAGGATGCAAGAACCTGATGAGTGTCAAGAGCAGTTTAGGGGCTGGGGGAGCAAATTAACTAAATTATGTCTTTCACTTCCTCCTACTTCTTATATGAAGCTCAGAATAAGAATCGTGCACAAGAGACTCAAGTCAGAAATGGTCATCATTCTTCTATTCAACACACAACAATTGAGAGCCTACTGTGTGCCACAAACTGCACACATGCAGGCACATACCATATGTCACATACGAGGTGTGAGGACACAGTGGAGAATCAGTGCAGTTCCTGCCCTTAGAGGTCTCATTCTAGGATCTATGGAGGGACCAATTAACTTGTAGGGCTTAGAGCCAGTCTGTGCCCTGGTCAACTGCATCACATCTGTGGGCCATTGGGCATTGGAAGACCAGGTAAGAAAATGGATGGCTTAGAACAAATCACCATTTTTGAGATGATCTTTGTTTTCCTCATGGTGAAACATTAGGGTATTTGTTTAAAACATTTTACTTTTAACAATTTAAAACTTTGTGACTCATTTCAATTTGTGTAGTGTGAATATGTAACATTGTTCATTTCTATAAAAACATACAAAAATCTTTCCGGAACCGATAATATCTTTTTCTGTTCATTCACTCTCAGGCAATGGTCTTTTACCATGGATAGAAAATATAGTACTTTACAATGATCAAATCTTTTCTTAGAGCTTGCTGATGATAGAGAATTTAATAACAGAGATGCAGTGATTAATAATGTTATGTTATTACATGGAGTAAATTAAAATATATATAATTATGCAATTGTTCAAAAATATTTATTGGACCATTTTGTGTTAATTTGGAAGATTGTTTTGTTTTGTTTTTGTTTTTATTGTTGACACTATTACAGATGTCCGCATTACCTTCTCCACCCCCCAATTTGGAAGCTTTTGATTGTAAATAATGGAAACTTGAGGTACTAGTAGCTTAAGCAATGAAGATAGTTTTTCTTGGATTACATACTGGAAAAGTCCAGGGGATTTCACGCTTCAGGAATGGTCTGATCAGAGCTCTGTTTCTTTACTCTCTTCTCATCCTTGTTTCTCCTCTGGGTACTACCTTCCTTCTCAGACTTTTTTTCTACTAGTAGAAAAATAGCTGTTTTACTTTATGGCTCATATCTGCACACTACTCTGTCCAGAGTGAGAAAGGATTTCTTCATGAATCAGCAAAGTTTTGGGCTTCATTCCTATAGGACTAAATTGGGTCATGTGCCTTCCCTAAACCAATCACTGTGCATAGAAAATTGGGACTCTACTGATTGGTCTACCCTATGTAGGGCCCACACCTGGATTTGGAGAAAGGGTAGATAATCCCATATGAACTACACACCTGCTACCTGATGGAGGAGAGATGGAATGGATGCTGAAGCAATCAATTCTGCTTCAACCTACTGCATGCCATACACTGTGCTAGGCTGTGAGGATACCACTGGGTCTAGCCCAGTGGTCAGCAAACTCATTAGTCAACAGAGCCAAATATCAACAGTACAATGATTAAAATTTCTTTTGAGAGCCAAATTTTTTAAACTTAAACTATATAGGTCGGTACATTGTTATTAACTTAATTAGGGTACTCCTAAGGCTTCGGAAGAGCCACACTCAAGGGGCCAAAGAGCCGCATGTGGCTCTCGAGCCGCAGTTTGCCGACCACGGGTCTAGCCGAATACCTATAAGCAGATCTTTAGAACAATCATATCACAACTTTGTGATTCTTTTTTTTTTTTTAAGTCTCACCCGAGTATATTTTTTCCATTGATTTTTAGACAGAGCAGAAGGGAGGGAGGGGGAGACAGAAACATTGATGTGAAAGAGATACATACATTGGTTGCCTCCTACACACCAGCTGGGGCCAGGGATCAAACCTGCAACTGAGGCACATGCCCTTGACCAGGAATCGAACCGGGGACCCTTTGGTCTGAGGGCCAACTCTCTGACCATTGAACAAAACAGGACAGGGCAACTTTGAGATTCTAAAATATGAAGTGGGGATAAACTCCAAACTGTTGCTCTAAAGTTTCTAGAATAATGTCCTAGCCTATGGCACACAGTAGAGGAATTGCATCAGGAGTCAGAAGGCTTGCTGACTTACACCCCTAACAAGTAGATTTTGGTCTGAGACCCATAATTAGAGGAAGCACAACTAGTAGGTTCACTATGAGGATTTACAAGCTTCCTATTTGATTCTGTTTTAGAGTTTCAGTTGGAAGCAATTAAGCTCCGTAATGGAAAGAATGTATTTAAATATTTAGGTAAATTGAACTAAAGAATTGATCCAGGTGATTGCATTGTATGCCAGACCCACGCCCTGGCAGAGGAGAGTGTGGGGAGAACAGAGGGCCATTTCCCCAAGTGCCTGGAAAATTCCTCTGTAACAGGTGTGTCTGCGCAGAGTGTTGGCCTGGCAGCCTGCACATGTGACAGGACAGTCACTAGGGACGCCACTGTGACTGTAAGGCTGGAAATCAGGATGAGAGCTAGAGGAGGCATCCTGAAAATCCTGTTCCTCGAAAGAACTTACTATGTAAGTTCTATCTATGCAATAGGAATAAATTGTATACTTCACCGAAGCATGCTGTACCCCAAAAATCTTTAAATTGCTGTCTGAGTAACACTAGGGAACTGCATTTTACAGATTTCTAAATTATATGATGCTATAGCATAAACAGTGGTCTTTGTCTTATTCACAGCAAGGAGTGATAGCAAAAAGGCACATGAAGCTTGCTATTCTAGGATAATACTATCAAAAATTACTCAATGGAGTTCAGTAAAATTCAGTCCCCTGCCTTTAGTCCAGCATTACTATTATTTATTACTATCACTGCCATGATGCACAGACAATTTGTCCATCACCTCATATTGATATTCTTGGTCAAATTTGAGAGAACTATAAAGGTAGATAAAATGAGGTGTGAGTGCCCAGCCAGTGTTGCTCAGTGGTTGAGCATCAACCTATGAACCAGGAGGTCACGGTTTGATTCCAGGTCAGACCACATGCCACTCAATAACTTGGCTACAGGCTTGGTCTCCAGTGGGGGGCCTTCAGGAGGCAGCCAATCAATGATTCTCTCTCCTCATGGATGTTTCTTTCTCTCCCTCTCTCTGAAATCAATAAAAACATATTTTAAAAAATAGTTTTAAGGTTGAAAGAAAAGAATAAAGGTTATGCCATTTACATTTCATTAAACTTAACTTAGAATAAATTGTGCATTTTCCCAGTGAATCATAATTATAAAAAGGTAATTTGATACACAGTTTCCATTTCACTCTGTTTGCCATAACACTCAGATAACCCAAGGAGTGGGAAGGTTTGTTTGTTTTTTATAGAGGGGGACAGGGTACATTTTGCCGCCAAGGGTCAGATCTCTTGGTCCTCCTAGTTAAAAGCACTGTGGCCCTAACCGGTTTGGCTCAGTGGATAGAGCGTCGGCCTGCGGACTAAAGGGTCCCAGGTTCGATTCCGGTCAAGGGCATGTACCTTGGTTGAGGGCACATCCCCAGTAGGGGGTGTGCAGGAGGCAGCTGATTGATGTTTCTCTCTCATCGATGTTTCTAACTCTCTATCCCTCTCCTTTCCTCTCTGTAAAAAGTCAATAAAATATATATATATATTTTTAAAAGCACTGTGGATGCCCTCAAAGGAAGAGGGGACAGCATTCGGCCCTACCAGTGTGACTGCACTAATCCAGAAATTCTTGGTTGATAACCAAATGCATAGCAACCACATTTAAGTTCCAGAACATTACAATGAGATGTATTTGAATAAAGGATTTTTTATTTTTATTTTTTGAAAACGGGAACCAAAAGTTTTTAAGTGGCGCTTTTAGAGCCAGGGCTAGGTGCGATTTCAAAACCAACACTTCAGTGCTGGTCCAGTTAAAGTAGATAGGATCCTCCGGTCTCTTTGGGGGTTGTACTTGGAATACGAAATGGGAATTTTGTTGAGCGTTTTTCAGGGGTGATGTTTTTACATTCTCCAGCCAATCGTATTTTCAGTGCCATTGCTTTTGAACAGGGCAGTGGAAGAAGCCAAGTTAGGTTAACAGATCGACCATAGAAAATGCAAGAGGGTCCTCTGCAAGGCGAGAGGGAGCCTGTGGCTTTGCCGCGGGGTTGTGTGGCCCCACGAGCTGCCCTGCCCGCTTTGCAGGGCTTTGCGGCGCATTCACTGACACTTAGGGGGCCGCAGGCTGAGGACGGCTCCTGGGCGGCCCGGCTCTGGGCTCCGGGAAGCCCACGCTGCTGCACAGAGAGCAGGTGGGCGAGGAGCTCAGCACTGCGGGGCACGCGGGCAGCTGCGAGAGCGGGAATTCCCCTCCGCAGGATCGGGCCGCTTTGAAAGTAGATTCGTCATTAAAATTGCAGGATCTCTGCCGCAGCAGACACACACGGAGGCGCTGGATGGGTTTCAAATTAACCCTTTGTACTCGTCCTGCATTCTAAGAGAATGTCCCTGCTTTTCCCAGAGAGGTGACACGAACAACCCTTGACATCTTTCCAAGGAGGAGAGTGACATGGAGGGCTGGGGCCCCCGCATCTGCTTCCCAGCTCCCCGTCCCCACCCCTATCCCCGACCCCCTCCAGCCCCCGCCTCTGGCTGCTCTGAGACACATGGCAGGGAGGGACCCGGCCGCAACGCAGGCTCCCTGTTCATTTCGTATTTAGGAAAAGAGGGGTGCGCGTCTCCCTGGGAGGAGGGTCTAGGGCCTGGCTTATTCAGGGGCAAGGGAAGGTGGCGTGGGGTGTCCAGGGTTGCTCCTCCTTCCTCCTTTCCCCTTCTCCCCTCTTCCTGGGTCTGTTCTCCCCACCACCCTAGGCGTTAAGGATGGCCTTGCTTCTGTTCTTGCTGCTCATTCAAAGCCTGTCTCTTCTCTCCCCTGTGGGAAATATCTGATAACCCGGTCCTCTCGGAGGGAAACTATTGGTCTCTCTGGTGACAGGGTCTTTCCTCCGCGAATTCAATGCAGAGCCGGCGGCCTGCGGACTCTTCCCGGCTCCCGAAGCGAAGTTTCCTAATCCTCTTCTGCAGCCGCCCCGGCGGGCAGCCCTGGCGCGGGGCGGTTCCGGCGTGGCTCTGCGAGCCCTTTGATCTCAGGCCTTCATTACAGCTCATTTCAGCACCGGGACGATCTGAATTCATGAGCTCCTTCCCTTCCTAATAAGTGCTATTCACATCCGTCCGCGGAGCAGCCACGGCTCACAGAGAACTGGTTCCAACCACACGCGAGAGAATAATAGGCGGGCGTCCAACACAAGTGAAAAACGGGGGTTTTATTAGCCAGATGAACCTTGGAATGACATGCTTCCTTAAACCCAGGAGTCTCATTTTCAGGGCGCTGTTAAACCCAGCAATTGCCCATTTCGAGATGAGTAAGTGCGATTATTTCATGCTTCTCAGGTGGAAACCCTCAGGTGGTGAAGAGACGGACTATGCCCACTGCACCAGGGCAGGGCTCGAGTGGGTCGGGGGTCGATTTGGCTGACATAGATTTTGAAAACCATACAGACTTTGACATGTCTTTCCTGTCTGGTTTGTCTGGAGTGATGTGTGCCACTCCTAAGAAGAACCTACTCTTCTTTTTTTTTCTTTTTTCATTTCTATTATAGAAAAAAACAAATTGAATTTAGATTCTGATAATATCCTTGTAACTGCTAAAGCTGTCAAGCAAAAAGAGGAACAGGTAATGAGAAGATGATAGGAGCTAGCCCGGCTGAACGGAGGAGAAGTCTGGTGCACAGTAAGGCCGCAAAAGCCACCACCTGATCCATTAACAGCTTTTGCCGTAATTATGTTTTGCGCTGGCTTTAAACTGGTGAAAGCACAAAGGAGACACTATTAAAGTCTTAATTCCCGCAACGGGGAGCTCATCCTGTATAGCAGCAAGCCGTGTGCACCCAAGTGGGGGCTCAATTAGCACGACCGCAAATTTTAACTTAGCATTTAATAGGAGCGCTCAGCAACATTGCACACAGAAAGGAGGATGAAGAGCAGGTAGCATCCCTTTAAAGCTCCGATACAGCACTCCTTGCTGCTGCTTTATTGGTTCACTTTCTCCCTGCCTCCCAATCTTCTGGACCCCCATTCCCCACCCAGGTCCCCCTGGCCACCCCTGGCACCTCCCCATGCCTTATGCATGTGGCCATCATGAAAGGTGGCTGAGGACCAGTGCGATGGGCCGGGTCTCCCTTCTGGGGCTGTGTGCAGTGTGCAGAGGTAGAAAACTATGGCTCTTGAGAAGGACAGTTTGGGGGGATGGGCTCTGTGTCCCTGCCACACCCCCAGCACACCTGCTCCTCAGGGCTTTGCAGACTTCAGTGCAGCTTCCTTCTCTTTCCACAGCCACAGGATTCAGAACGGCTGGTCCCCACACATCACCTTCATGCCCCTCCATATGCCTGAGAGGGCTAAAATTAAAATTAATGGCAGGAAGAGGAGCTGCAAGATCCCCCTCACTGAGCCTTTCAATTAAGGCTACTGATTAGATCTTAGATCTCCTTACCACATAAAAACCAGTAAGGGCTGGCTCATGTAAGCTGTCCTTCCCCCTGCCCTCAACTGCCCCCCAGCCCCAGCGCATTGGCTCAGCCCAATGTTTTCAATTTTGCTGGGCTCAGAACCAAGCGCCTCTGTGGTTCTGCCGTTGGAGCAGACTGCAGGGCACCCCGGATGTGGCTTCTGCCTGGGGCCGGTCCGTGACCACTTGCCTCTCGCAGACGTGGCCATCACCTCTTCAGAGTTCGCTCTCCCCTCCTGCCCCGTGAAGACTGAGCAGCCAGTTGGGTCAAGATTTCACACATCTTTATCTGACTCTAATTTAAGGGAACAATGTCCCTTCCTACCACTCGTTTAAAAGAAAGGATGTCCAGACATGTGTGCATCTTTCGTGACAATCACTAGGACAAACTGTTACTTCTCTTTCGTCTGTGTCAGTCTTGCAGTGAGCATGTTTCACTTGCCGGGCATCGTCTGTCTAGAGCAGCGGTTCTCAACCTGTGGGTCTCGACCCCTTTGGGGGTTCAAACGACCCTTTCACAGGGGTTGCCTAAGACCATCAAAAACACATATATAATTACATATTGCTTTTGTGATTAATCGCTATGCTTTAATTATGTTCAATTGTAACAATGAAATTGGGGGTCACCACAACATGAGGAACTGTATTAAAGGGTCGAGGCATTAGGAAGGTTGAGAACCACTGGTCTAGAGTCAGGTGTCTGTGGTCCTCTTGGGACAGATGTCTCAGAAATAGGGATGTCTCTGGGGCCAAATAACAGCCCAATACTATAGAGCACAAACTGGTGCATTTGACCCCGAATATAAAGCCTTTTAATAAGTTAGCTTTTTAACAGTCACTCCAAGGCCTGAATGCCTTTGTTTGATCCCATACAGTTTATCTTCCTGAACTCTTCCACTCTTGCTGTATAGCCCTGTTACACTATGCCTGTTAAATTGGCCATAAAGGGCGAAGCAGGTTTAGGAGCAAAGGCACCAGTGTACCCAGGCCTTGGTAGCTCACGAGGCTGTAAGTAGGCTATAAGCAATTAGGACAATTTTTGTTTTTACCAGTTGCTTCTGGTTCTATCACCTAAAAAGAGACCATTGCAATTTGTCATTCATTTCCTCCTCTGCTTTTGACTTTTATGTGCCAAATATACTAAGTCCAGGACAGGAAGTAGGTAAGTATTATTATTATTATTAGTCTACAGACCTGGAAGCTGGGACCCAGAGTAAATCAACTTAGCCAGGGTTGACAAATGAATCCATATCTGAGGCTCCCTGAGTGCGGCCCTAAGAAAATAGTGCTTGAGAATGGAGGCCCAGAGCAGGCTGCTTCCCTTAAAATGCTGGCTTTTGAGGAGAACCAAGATGGCGGCATAAGGTATAAACCTATATGTGCTGCCCCCCACAACAACATTAAAACTACAACTATAAGACAAAGCAGCTATCATCCAGAACCACGGGAAAGCTGGCCGAGTGGAAGTTCTACAACTAGAAGGAAAGAAAAAGCGCACTGAGAACGGGTAGGAGGTGCAGAGGCGTGCGGGAGGCGGCTGCACCTGGGTGCGCGTTTTTTTTCAATCGGAAGGGGATACAAGCTCTCGAATGCACTGAACTCATTTACGGTGAGACTTTGGGGTCCCAGACTCCTACGGGGAGAAACTGGACTGTCTTGCAGCGGGTTGGAAAGCCAGGGTGGCTTTCTCACAGAGCTGCTCGCAGGGATCATTGTTGCTGTGGGGGCGTGGGACTCGGGGACACAGAGGGACTCAGGACACAGAGACGCGAAGTCACGTGGAGACTGCTGATGACAGCCATTGCTGCTTGCTCCACCCTGGTGATTCTCTGAGACCCCACCCAACTCAATTTACATCCCCACCAAGCTGTGTGCAGCGGCTCAAAGGAATCACCTGCGCTTTTGCAGCCTAACCTAACAAACTGCAGCTGGGTCAGAGAGCTCCAAAACTTCTAAACCCCAAACAAAGAGGAGAAATCTGCTGATATCGCTGTAGCTCCTGCTGGGTGGACTCACACAGTGGTTGACTTGGAGACCCAGGAGCCAGCGTACCCCCGTTCAGATACCAGATTTCAATGCCTCACATCCATAAGGGACACAGTGAGAAGCAGACTCAGTGAGCACCAAAGCCCCACTGAAGCAAGTCCTACCCCATAAGGGTGTCTCCAGCACAGCAGTTCTTCCACTGTAGACACAGAGGGTCCTCACAGTCAGCCAAAAATGCGGAGACAAATAAACATGTCACAAATGAAAGAAATGGAGGAAAGCAAACTAATGGAGGACATAGAGTTCAAAACCACAGTTATAAGGTTACTCAAGAATCTTCTACAAACCTCCGAGGAACTTAGTGAGACCTTCAAGGATCTTAATGAGAATGTCAAAAAAATGGAAAAGGACCAGTCAGAAATTAAACATACACTGACTGAAATTAAAAATAATATACAGAGATCCAACAGCAGACTAGAGGATCCCAAGAATCAAGTCAAAGATTTGAAATACGAAGAAGCAAAAAACACCCATCTGGAAAAGCAAAATGAAAAAAGAATCCAAAAATATGAAGATAGTGTAAGGAGCCTCTGGGACAACTTCAAACGTACCAACATCCAAATTATCAGGGTGCCAGAAGAAGAGAGAGCAAGATACTGAAAGCCTATTAGAAGAAATCATGACAGAAAACTTCCCCTACCTGATGAAAGAAATAGACTTACAAGTCCAGGAAGCGAAGAGAACCCCAAACAAGAGGAATCCAAAGAGGACCACACCAAGACACATCATAATTAAAATTCCAAGGGCTAAAGACAAAGAGAGAATCTTAAAAGCAGCAAGAGAAAAACAGTTAGTTACCTACAAGAGAGTACCCATAAGATTGTCAGCTGATTTCTCAACAGAAACCATGCAGGCCAGAAGGGAGTGGCAAGAAATATTCAAAGTGATGAATAGCAACAACCTACAACCAAGATTACTCTACCCAGCAAAGCTATCATGTAGAATTGAAGGTCAGATAAAGAGCTTCACAGACAAGAAAAAGCTAGGGGAGTTCACCACCACCAAACCAGGATTATATGAAATGCTGAAGGATATTCTTTAAGAAGGGGAAGAAGAAGAAAAAGGTAAAGATAAAAAATATGAACAACAAAGTGACAACAAATAAATATCTATCAACAAGTGAACCTAAAAATTAAGTCAGAATAAACTGGTGAATATAATAGAAGCAGGGGCATAGAAAGGGAGTGGACTGACAATTCTTGGGGGGAAGGAGGTGTGGGGGTGCGGGAAGAGACTGGACAAAAATCTTACACCTATGGATGAGGACAGTGGCAGGGGGTAAGGGCATGGGGTGGGGTGGAAACCAGGTGGAGGGGAGCTATGGGGGGGAAAAAGGAGGAACGACTGTAATAATCTGAACAATAAAGATTTATTAACTTAAAAAAAAATAAAATGCTGGCTTTCGTATACATAAAAGTGTGAGCTAGTCACTGGACCTCTCCGAGTCTCAGTTTCCTCATCTGTAAAAAGGGGGTGTAACAGAACTACCTCATAGGGCTGTTGTGAGCAGGGCCAGTTACATCACGAACACCCAGTAGATATACTTGTATTATTATTACCATGACTACTACAATGATGAGGAAACCGAGGATCAGAACTTTTGAGGAATTTCCATAAGGAGGCCACACAATGAGAGACAGTTAGAACCACAGCCAAAGCCATGTTCTCTCGTAGCCTTTGAGCCCGTTCCCTAACGAGAGCTCTTATTTCTTTTCCAAATAGAAGAGTGTGAATTTCCTCTGAGCGCTGTTGATATTCAGGCTGGTCCGTTTGCTACGAATATGCATATTTTGAAGCAGGGTTAGCTTGCAGAGGCAGGACCAGGGCTCTGTTTCCTTGGGTACCAATTAGTTCCAGCCATGCATTTTTCCGGAGGGGCACCCAGGCTGGTGCAGCTTCAATCGCTCTCAAATGCTGTACCATTTGGAAGTGAGTGAGCAGTCAGATTTGCCGACAAACATGTCTGCGATTCCAAATCCATCATTCTAGCAGTGCTCATAAAACAAGGGCCAGATTTATTTTTCACTTGGTGTTTGTTCTACTCATTAATTATATTCATATCTGCTTCTTTGAAGTTATCGAGACTATTGGGAAATGTAAAAGAAAGCTGTATTGATTTCAGTCTTAATATCATTCCATCTTTGTTTCCTTCATCTAGGAGCTCTCCGGCACGTTGACTGACATGTGGTGGTGGGTATAGTATGTCGGCACAGAGCAGGGCATTATCAACGGAGCCCAGGCTCCCAGATCTGCAGTCTCTTTGGTGAGAGGGTTTAGATTTAGAACGTCTGGATTGTATTCTGTAAAAATCGCCACAGCCTCGCCTTTCAAAATCAATTTCAGTTGTCAAAAAAAAAAAAAAATAAAGGAAGGGGAGGGAGTGGTGGTGAGTCACTTTGAAATCATATAGCTTATTATTATCATCTTTTTAAAAAAGCTTATTACTATAATTTTTCTCCCAAGGGAGCTGAGTTGATTTATAACCCCACCCTCCTTATCTCAACATGTGGCTGAGTTCAGAAGGGAATTAAAATTGGGGGATTTTTTTTCCCCCTCCAGGAAAAAGTGATAGAACATACCCAACCACATTTTCAAGTTCAGCAGGAACGTGTGTTTTTTTAGCCCCTTGAATTTACTTTGAAAATGCATATACAGCCATTCAACTCATACCTCTCCACAAATTCACACAGTTACCAGGGACTTTGGAAGTGAGGCCTACCTGGGAGCAGTCTTCCCACCTGGGGAGTGTGAACTGGACTGCACTGAGGGTACGCTGGGTGGAATGTGGCTTCTGGGAGGGCCTCTGCCCTGATGTGTCCATTGTTGTATCCCAAGCACCTAGAACAGTGCCTCGCTCATAGTATGGGCTCAATAAATAGGTGTTTGTGAAGCCAATGGGTGGGGAAGTAGGAGAGTGAAAGCTAGGAGCCAGGGCTGTGGGGTCAGACGGGCAGACCTGGGTTCAAATTGTAACCCGCTGCTCATGAGCTTGGTGACCTTGCTTGTCCTGCTCAGCTGCAGCACTGCCGTCTGTGAAATGGGTGTAAGGACAGCGTCTGCTGCTTCAGACTGTTGGGAGGCCACACAGGGAGAAAAGCTAGTGAGCTCTGAGTATGTAAATTCTCTATTCAGGGTTCATATTCTTGTGAATCCTCTAGATGTTTGGGGCTCATGAATTACAATCTGTCTTCCCAAACTATGTTTCATATTCACACACGAAGTGACCCTCAACCTTTGTGAAGGAAAAGTCCCCCATCTCTCACGGCATTTCACCAGTAGCGGAAGCAGGCTCCTCCGTGTTCCCGGCCAGGGTTCGGATCACACCTGCTCTAAGGGTCTCTGCCGTGTCATCCCAGGCTCGGCCGAGAGAGAGGAAGAAACTGTTTTCAGCGTGGATGACTGATGGCCTGGGATTATTATTCTTCGGGTTCCAGGACACAGTGCTCCTATTATTTCCAGAGAGCTTTCATTTATTTTTTCAATGTTGAAAGCTCATGCCAGTACGGTCGTCTGAAACCTCATGGCAGCATATATATGAGCCGATCATATTCCATCCTCGGCTCCCTTACACAGGGTGCTACTGTTGCAGAGAGGAAGTTCCAGAGGTAACTATTCCCTGTGACTCTAATGTGGTCGGCGAAACCGTCTTATGCAAAGTAGGCTTTGAAAAGGCTTTTGCTGGCTGAATTATAGGAGCTGCCATTCCCAGCTGCCTTGTTTGCCCACCCCGGCTCGTATCCTGCCTCTCCCCCGAGCCAACACCTGATATGCCAGAGGAAGACAGATCTTTCCTTTAGCTGCTTTTCCAGGGACCAAAAGAAGCATCCTTCTCCCACCTCTTTTACCCGTTGGAATAGACAGGGGAGTGAGACGTGGCTATGGCAAAAGCTGGATGATGGAAAACCACTCCCGTATGCGAGCTGGGAATGGCAACCCAGAGTAGATGAGGATCTTGGTTGCATGGAATCAACATGTGCAAAAGGCCAAAAAAATGGTGAAGTGGGTTTTGTAAATGAGTGAAGAGTGCGGGGTGTGAGGCAAAAATAATTCGGGGAGGGCAGAGACTGGGGCCAACTGGGAAGTGAGCATCGTGCCCACAGGGGACAGCCACGACCCAGTTGCAACTCGCTGTTGTGTGGGAACTCAAAACCTAGTGTGGCCGGATCTTTTGATTTTTAAAGAGAAGCCAATAATTCATTCTTTTACTTGGTGAGACCTCTGAAATCATAAACATGAACATACTTATTATTATTTTTATTATTTTTAAGTGGTGTGCAGACCCAAGAAAACACATCTCCAGGACTTCAGATTTCTCTGAGATGAGCATTTATTCCACGGTTATATGGTGAGTACGTAACATATGCCTGGCACCGTGTCAGGAGCCAGCAGATATAAAAATGCAAAAAAGCATGGTTCATGTGTTTAAATATTTTGTTAGGTGAAGGAGAGAGACACAGAAACTGACATAAAAACAAAAAAGTACTGGAATAGAGCAAAATGATAAAAAATCAGCCAGCTAGTAAAAGAAGAGACTATCTCAATGTGCAGGTAGGAGGGAGTCAGAAATCATGAGGAGGGTCTTACCTGCTGGAGCGATGAGGCAGGGAGGGGGAGGAGGGGGTGGGGGGGAGGGCCTTCGTGGCAGAGGGAGCAGCATTACCAAAGGCATGCGGCGGGGAGGGACCCTGCACAGTGCATGTGGTAACCCAGGAGTGCCCTGGCCAGGCTAGTGTGCAGGGCGGATGGCAGGTGACGAGGCCGGCTCTGACTGTGCAGCCTGACTTTTCTGCGTCTCAGGTTGATCCCCCAATGGCAGAGCACACGTCCGCTTACCTCCCACACTCACTGTGCCGCCGTAGCAGCCCGAGTCTGTGGAGAACCCATGGGGACATGCCCACCTCGGTCCAAGTCCAGCCCTCACCTGCAGCCATGCTGTCTCTCTTCACCATCTGCATTTCTCGTCCCATTGTAACTGTATCCATTCGGCATCAGGGCTCTTCAATACCCAACCATGCCCAGCATCTGCTGACAGTCGTGTAAGAGAGCTGAATGGCAGCAGCACTGATTCCACCAACAGCTGAAATCCTCACAGGAGGTCATGGCTTATCTTCCCCCCAACATTTCTTAAATATACATCCGCCAAATTCACATGGACACCCTCAATACCCCAACCAACCTAGTAAAATGTTTGCCTTTTTATATTTTATTTTTCAGTGTCTTGCCTTTGTCTTCCTGCCCTCAGTTGTACGGGGCATCAGCTCATTGTCCTGTTTGAAACAGACAGGTATTGTCTGATCTCACACCGGCCAATAATTCATTTTTTCACTTGTGAGATCTCTGAAATCATAAACATGAACATACTTATTATTATTTTCAAGTGGTGTGCAGACCAAAGAAAACACATCTCCAGGACTTCAGATTTCTCTGAGAGGAGCATTTATTCCACAGTTACATGGCGAGTACGTAACATATGCCTGGCACCGTGTCAGGAGCCAGCAGACATAAAAATGCAAAAAAAATGACCATTGTGAAAACATGACCATCATGCTATGCTGTCACTACGGGGCAGCATAGCATGATGGTCATGTTTTCACGATGGTTGAAAACATGTTTGCACTAGGGCTGGGATCCCGGCTCCATGCATGGGTGGGGTACTTTACTGCTAGTGGTTGAGTTGCATTCCCTCTTCCTCCCATGGAAGTCCATGTGCTGAAGCTCTAATGCCCAGTACCTACAAATGCAATTGTATTTGGAGAGAGGGCCTCTAAAGAGGTGATTCTGTTAAAATGAGACCAGCAGGGTAGACCCTAACCCAATACGACTGGTGTCCTTATAAGGGAGGAAAGTTGGGTACACACAGGGATACCAGGGATGTGCACACACGGGGGAAGGATCCCGTGAGGACATCTGCAAGGCGAGGAGAGGTGTTAGGAGAAGCTAACCCTGCTCTCACCGTGATCTTGTTATTGATCTCGATCTTCGAGCCTCCAGAACCGTGAGAAAATAACTGTCTGTTGTTTAAGCCTCCCCCCAGGCTGTGGCACTTTGTTGTGGCAAACGAATACATACACCTCTCCGTATCTGTTTAGCATGCAAACCGCACAGGGCTTTTACAAAGAGTAAGTGAGCAGAGGTGAGGAAAACAGTGCCAGACACACAGATGTGGATGTGTGTTAGCTATTGATAATAGTAATGTTATGATTTATAATGATCCCAAGTCAAATGAAGGAACAGTTTAAAAAAAATTATATCTTCAGCGGGCCCATACCCTCCTCCAGCTCTGTCTCTGAAATGTGCAATTTTTGCAGGGACAGAGTCAGTCAGATGAAAAAGGTCAAGAAACATTTTAGCACATAGACATTTGTGAGCGCGGAATATGTTTGCCCTTTGTATTAACTGCTGTGTGTAATTCTAGAATTTACTCTCAGATTGGTTAGAAAAGGTTTCCTCTCTAGATTGAAGTAATAATCATCTCATTTGCTCCAACTCCAAAGCCCTTTGAAGTTCACCATTGAGAGAGAGGATGGCGGGCCCACTCAGCGGAGATTAGATCTTGTTTTAAACACTAGCTGCTCTGAGAATAATTTCCTTAATTAATATTCACAAGATATCATACACTTGAGACTCTATGTTCATGTAACCTACTTGCATGTAATTGTTCTCCGCTAAGGCTCTTCACTGTGTTTGTATCTTCCCTTTGTGTCAGTATTCAGCGAGATCATTTCCATCTAAAAGCGCTGCTGAAGGGGGTGGGAGGGTCACTGGGTCTCCTCTTCCGTGTGAAAGCTAGCACACATGGGCTTTCATCTCATTTCTAAAGTTAATATTGTTTTGTGCTTATTTCTATTCTTAACCGGATGCACATGGCTCCCAGACTCCCTCTCTCTTCTGGACCCACGGCTCCCATATTTTCAGGTGTTGGCCTCTTGTAGCCTCACACCACATGCCAAAGCGCTTAAAAAGCGCCCTGCAGCTTCGACTGGCCCTCGGGTCTTCAGGCCTCCAAGGCGCCACATCTGTGAATGGTAACAGCGTCTGAGGTTATCACTGCCCATCTGTGTGGGGCAAGCGCAGCTGAGGGGACTTTCGGTGATTCAAGAGTCGGCTTGCCCCAAGATGAGTGAAAGGAGCTAACAGGACTTGGAAAGAAATCTCTCTGCATGTCTAATTTCAAAGCTTTGCACGTATTGCCTACCTCTCTGAGTAAATGAAAAGGTGAAAGTCTACCCTTTAAGTACGTTTTCATAAAAAGTTTAAATAAATTTGCTCATTGCTTAAGAACTCCAACCAGTGACTTTTCTACATGTACAAGCAAATGCTTCTTATAGTAAAAGAGCACCCCACCCTTAACACACACACACACACACACACACACAGCCTGGCAGAAATATTTTTGCTTGTTTGTTTCCTTTTCCTAGCTGTTTGTTGTGTATAACTTCTAAAATAGTTGATAAAATTTCTACCATTAAACAATCAATGGTGGAGCTCTTAGGACAAACTAATTTACTGTTATAAAGGTGCAAAATACTTGAATGCTTATATATTTTATGTCTTATTATATGTTAAATATACTATGTACCATATATGTCATATAGCTTTATCTATATTTATCTACTTAACTGCCTACATATACTTCCCTTCTTAGATTCCATAACTGCAAGACCAAATTTATTTAGTGCCAATCCTATACTGAATAACAAAAGCCTAATATGCAAATCAACCAAATGGCGGAAAAACTGACCAGTGGAACAATCAATGTGCACTGACCACCAGGGGGCAGACGCTCAATGTGGGAGCTGCCCCCAGACCGCAGGCCTCGACCAGCAGTGGCAGGGGGTGGGGGGGTGGGGGTGGCAGTGAGCAGGCAGCACCAGGCCAGCCAAGGCAGATGCCAGCGGGGACTCCCCAATTGCCCTGCTGATTGCCCCACCGATTGCCTCACAGATTGGCCCTGATTGCCAGCCAGGCCTAGGGACCCTACCTGTGCATGAATTTTGTGCACCAGGCCTCTAGTAGATTATAAATTGTAATCCATGGAGGGGTGGAAGGAGAGGGAGGAGGCACCAAATATTTTCAAGACGAGCGAAAGGAGCTAAAAATTGCTTGTTTTGCATTTTCCTGATTACTATGTTCAGCTGGAGCATAATATCTGCAGATAAGTCTCTCTTTGAAACCATTACCCATCTAGGAATTTCCTTGCATGGGGGACATAACCTAAGAACCATCTCTGCACCTGGCTCAAGTTCACCACTATCCAGTATGCATTGTGCTCTAGCAAATGGTCCATGCTTGCTGCCGTGGGGACTCCTGACGCTTCACGTGTTAAACCCTGGCCCCATCTCTGTGACAGGATCTCCTACCGTTTACCATTGAAGTAATCCTCCCACTATTTTCTGACCTGTCCAGGGAAGCATTCAAATATAATGTGCAAGACAGTTCACAAAATAAGAAAAATACAAGTGGCTGAAATGTATGAACATTATCTGCTCAGCCTCACTTAACTGAAATAAAATATGTCACCAGACTGATTGTCAACAGTTCCAAAGTTTGATAGTGCTGCATGGGCAGGGTGTGAGGAAACAGACACTTCTATATTGCCCAAAGAATGAATTAGTACAACCCCCATGGAAAGCAATATGGCAACATCATTAGAATTATCATGGCACACATGCTTTGCCAACCAATTCCATTTCTAGGACTTTATCCTATAGGTATATTCTCACATGAGCTAAATTATATATTTAGATTACTCATTGCAGCATTATTTATGACAGAGGTTCGAATATTCAAGAATAAGGAACTGGTTAAATGAACGACGGGGCATTCCACCAAAGGACTATCATGTAGTTCCAGCTATGTAAGAGAATGAAGAAGTTATTTTCTGATATGGGGGATCTCGAAGTTATTCTTAGAAGGGAAAAAAGCAAGGGGAAAAGAATGTGAAAAAGAGAGAAGTGTGAGGGTGAATGGGGGCAGAATATAAATATACAATTGCTTGTTCGTACACAGAGTATCGCTGGAAAGATTCCCAAGGAGTTGTTTATACTCGTTCCTGAGGGTGGGGGATGGTACTGGGGCAGTTCTGGGACAAGAATAAAAAGAAACTATCCTTGTATACCCTTTTGTAAGTTCTGAATTTTTAAATCTATGAAAATATTACTTACCCAAAATAGTATGTGGAATAAAAATAAAACAAAAACCATAAAAATCATATGAACATCTGTGTGTTTCTTTCTGATGTAGAAATTATTTGAAATGTGGTAAAACTGGAGAACTTAGAGGCAAGAAATAAAAAATATTAAAGGACTTGAGGGACATGGCTCTAAGAATTGGGATCATTAAGTTTCTGGAAGAAGAAGCCAGAGGAAGATTAGTCACAGACCTGAAATACCAATAAGCAAGTTGGGGGCACAAAAATTCTCCTGTGCTGGGTGTTAACATTACAGTTTTAAATGAGAAACATAGAGCGAGTTACCCGATCATCATTTGTAGAGTTTCCAAAGGAAAGCACGAACAACGCAGAATTGGCTGTACAATCTTGGACCCCTTCTGCCAGATTGAAGCATTTGTCCCTTCAAGAGAGCTGTTGGTCCCCTGCGACCCCACTCTCTCCAGGGCAGGGGTGCTCCTTCCTTCACGGGGTTACAGGAGGGGTTTCCAGGGGACTGGTCAGAGCGCACGTAGGCTAAGACAGGGTGAGCGTGGGTCTGGTCCCTGGGGAGATGCGAGGACAGGAAAGGGCTGTGAATGGCTTTGACTTGGTAGTGTGATCCGGAGTTGGGAAAGGCCTTCACATCTGATTTCTTTCTTTTTCTCTGGTTGATACAATTTTACTGTCCCGAGTAGTTTTTCCCCCCACCACCATGTATCACATCTATGCCCTCTTCCAACTCCCCTGGCCCCTCCCGCAATCACCACAGATGTCCATAACACCCGATTTCTCCTGTGATACATGAATGTTTCCCAGGGACTAGGTGTGGCCCGGTTTGAGAGGAGGAGTGCGCTGCAGCGTTCTCAAATCCTGCGCAAGAGGATGCGCCTGGAGACCCACGGGAAGGCTGCCAGAGGGGTTGCAAGAGGGAGGTCCCCAGGGATGGGACTTTTGGAAACCGGGAGTCTCAGTCATCTGCCAGTGCCAGAGAGCACGAAGCCCGTGACCAAAGAAGGACTGTTACACCACTTTCCTGGCTCATCTTGCTCCTCTGTCACATCGTCAGGGTTGGCATAAGGAGCTCGCAGTGGGGGAGACTGTGGTCAGGGAAGTGAGCAGGAGACGCCCACATTCCCCTTCTCCCCCTCCCCAGCAAGCAGCTCCAACCGTAGGCCTCAAAGGAGCAATAGGGGGGCAGCAGTCTGGTTTTCAATTTAAAACTAAAGAATTGATTTTCAGTTTTGACTAATACATCTTTACTGATTTGAGACTTTATTTAGGATGGTTTGTTATCTGAGCATGAGCAGAAAAGCCATGAGGCCTGCATGTTTTCTTCAAGTGGCAGAGAAATATGTTTTAAAGGAGACCAGATTAGAGGAGATAGACATTTTAAAGGAGAGACAATAAATACAGCTAAGTTTTGTTCTTCTACCATGGGTCATGTATCAGTGCATTGTGAGATTTATGTTCATACAACCAGCAACTGAATTTAAAGTGCAGTCAGGGATGGGGAGGCAGACTGTACAGCATGGAGAACTTCCTGCTCTAAAATTTCAAGATGTGAACTTGCTTACTGTAGGAGACTGTGGTACCTTTTTCTTTTTTTAAAGGTAGAACTCTCCAATACAATTCTCTTTCTCTATCTGCCTTTCTTTACAATTTTTTCCCAATCAAGGTCTTAAAAAATTTATTTAAGAAAAATTTAGCCCTGACCGATTTGGCTCAGTGGATAGAGCGTTGGCCTGCAGACTCAAGGGTCCCAGGTTCGATTCTGGTCAAGGGCATGTACCTTGGTTGCCGGCACGTCCCCAGTAGGGAGTGTGTAGGAGGCAGCTGATTGATGTTTCTCTCTCATTGATGTTTCTAACTCTCTATCTTCTCCCTTTCTCTCTGTAAAAAACCAATAAAATATATTTTTTTAAAAAAGAAAAATTTAAAGAGCAAATTAGAGCAAGTAGAATAAAAATTTGACCCAATTTGTGAGGGTGGAATGTAAATAAAGTTTGGAAAATACTGTTCTAAATAAGGTTTATAGAAAAGTCTGAAAGCAAAATGCTGTGGAGTGCTATTCCAAGTCACCATTCAGAGAAAGTCTATAGAGTTGTCCTGAGTTAAAATTTCCTGATTAGTCCACAATAATCCATAGATTTATGATATTTTTTCCAGTAAGTTGGGCTTAATGGCACAATCAGAAATAAATGTAGGAAGCAACACTGTAGGACTAATTAAAAGGCCAACCAAACTCAATCTTAAAATAAAAAGAAAAAAGTGTAAGAACAGAAGCAAGAAAGGAACAAAGGAAAGAAGGAAGGATGGAAGGAAGGAAGGAAGGAAGAAAGGGAGGAAGGAAGGAAGGAAGGAAGGAAGGAAGGAAGGAAGGAAGGAAGGAAGGAAGGAAGGGAGGGAGGGAGGGAGGAAGGAAAGAAAGAAGGAAGGAAGGGGAAGGAATGGGGAGGGAGAGTGAGAGGAGAAGAGAAGAAAAGAGGGCAGGAAAGAAGGGTGATTCTACACAATAAAATATACATTATGAGCACTCTGGGTCCTTAGTTTTATTTTGATGGCTCTGGTAGCTCATCAGACATTTCTATATGCACACTTGGTTTAAAATATTAATTAAGCTCTTCTGACTCCACAACTCTGGGCCTATAATACACAGGCATTATTCAGCTTCTCCCGTTATACATAAAATGATTTTATTTAGGTAATTTAAACATTACAGATTTCCTTAATGTTAGCCTTCCATTAGTTCTTTGTCGTTGTTAGAACTGTGTGCTTTAGAGCTCAAGGGAAAACTTGTACTATTTGAGTCCCTGTTAAAAGTAAACCATGGCTTCCTCTTCCAGGAAAACAGAGTACACACACTTCTCCCTGGTCCCCCCACTAAACCAGCTAAAAATCTTGGACATTATATACAAAGCAAATGTAAGAAGACTTTGAAAGGTGAAGACGGAGGACAGGCCAGCTAAGGAATTCAACACCTTCGAACAATACAGTGGTGAGTTCCCTGGGTTGTCTTTTTGGCTCATATGTCCTAGAGCCAAAGAAGTTGGCAACTGGAAACATCAATGGCACAGATACACAAACAAACAAAAATGTCCCGACAAAAGTTAGCTATCTAACCAGTGAACCAAGAATGGGCAATGTAGCAGAACAGAGAACTTTCAGACAATAACTTCTCTACTGTGGCCAAAAACCACAGGAAAACAAGTTGTGGCCCTACCCCTACCCGCAAAAGTCTAGGTTGAATGGAGTCCTAGATGTCCACTCTCACTAGCCTGTAGTGAGGTGTCCCACCCCCTGTGCAGAATGGTGCCAGAGAAGGTAAAACATGGAGTCAGGATTTTCACCACAGCCCAGAGGTAACAAGGCCACAATCTGTAGTGGTGTCAGTGGAGGCCGCATGAAAAGCAGTAAGAAGGCACTCCTACTCTTCCCAGTGGAATCAGTGGAAGCCTAGTGTGGAGCAGAATTCGCACCTCTGCCCAGTAGTAATGAGGAGCACCCGCATCTTGGGTGTCAAGAGAGGCCAGGAGGGGAAGCTGGATATCTACTCCACCTGCTAATAAGGCAATGTTCCCTCTTCAACTGCGAGGGTGGTGGCACAGGTAGATGAAATAGAGGTTTAAATAAGATCCAGAGTCTCATGGCATGCTGCCCCTGAAAGTCTAAGTTTTAATTTAAAAAAAGTACTCATTGTAGCCCTGGCCAGTGTGGCTCAGTTAGTTAGATAATGCATCATATTGCATTGAAGGGTTGTGGGTTTGATCCCTGTTCAGGGCACATACAGAAGGCAACTGATTGATGTTTCTCTCTCACATTGATGTTTATGTTTCTCTCTCTCCTCCTCTCTTCCTCTCTCCCAAGAATCAATGAAAATCATATCCTTGGGCGAGGATTAAAAAAGAAATTACTCGTATCCAAAAGCAGGAAGATTTTAAACTGAATGATTTTAAAAGACAACATATGCCAACACTGAGATGGCAGGCATGTTAAACTTACATGATAAGATTATAAAGGACCATCATAAAAATGCTTCAATGAGCAATTATGAACATGCTTTGAAATATAGAAAGAAAATTTTTTTAAAGAAGCAAATGGAAATTTAGAAATGAAAAATACAATAGCTAACAGCAACAACAGCCAAACCCAATGGATAGAAAAGAAAAAAAAAGCCTTAACTTATGTTTCAAGCTGCTTACAAAAATTAATTATTCAACATGAAGCCACAGTCATACGTGTTAAAAAAATATTAAAAGGAATTCTGGTTAAAATTGTGGAGTTGGTAAATGCTGTGTGCATCTCCTCCCATGATCAATTCACAATTACAACTAGATCATAGAATGATAAACCTGGAGACCCATTTGAGGAATAGCTGAATAGAAGTCTGGCCACATGGAGACAGGTAGGAGGGGAGAAAATGCAAAACAGTCTGGCCCCATACCCACATGTGGAAGTTGAGAATCAGCTGGCGCCCACACCAGGCTTCCCAAGTACCAGCACAGAGAAGAGGAGCCCACAAAACTTCTAGTTGTGAAAATCACCAGGGCTTCTGTCCGTCTGCCTGGGTGAGTCAGAGGCTGCTGGGAACCCAACAATCCTCTTGAAAGGCCTATGCACAGAATTGCTCACTTGCAGGCACTCACCCCAGGCTCTGGCAGAGGGACAGAGGCTCAGCAGGCGTCAGATAAATATAGAAAGAAACTGAGTTGTGGGCTTCAGGGCAACTCCTCCTCCTACACCAACGACAGGCGGGCCCCTCCCGCTTGATGACTCCTTGAGACCCTGACCCACCCAACTTTCATACTGCCAGAGGTTCTTTCATGGGCTGAGCATTATGGGCAACCAGCAAGCAGTGGCAGGCTTCAGGGTGACCTTTGCATTTTGTTGAGCTGCCCAGGCCCCATACTGTTAGCGGCCAGCCTCAGTTTGCAGTATGGCCTCTCCCATACGCATTCAGGTACAGCACAGGCAGCTGCCAACCATGGATTGCTTTGTAGCTCCTACAAGACAGCTTCAGGCTGGTCACAGGCAGTGACTGATCTTGGCCTGTTCAGGAGATTCTCCCAAGAGGCCTCAGAACCAACACATCTGGTGGCCAGCTTCAGACAACAGCAGAGCACCACCCAATTAGCTCTACAAGGCACACTCCAAGTGTGGTCTTGGCAGGCACCAGAGCCTGCTGGGGCAAATCCCATTCCGTGGGGTTAGCCCTGCATAGCAGCTCATACACTATGGTTATTACCAATCTTCACAGCCATTCAGCCTGAGGAGCAAACCCACCAACTAATGGGGCAACAGCAATCAAGACTCAACTACAACAGGAGGGCACACACAACCCACAGAAGGAACACTACTGGAGCACCGGCTTAGGTGATCAGGGAGACTGCACAACTGAGCCCCACAGGACATCTACAACATAAACTACCTGCCAAGACTGAGAAACATGGCAGATCTAGCTAATACATAGAAACAAGCACAGAGAAGCAGCCAAAATGAGAAGACAAAGAAACATGTTCTAAATGTAAGAACAGGACAAAACTCCATAAAAAGGTCTAAACAAAATGGAGACAAGCAATCTATCAGGTACAGAGTTCAAAATACTGATCATAAGGATGCTCAAGGAACTTAGAAGAACTTTAACAAAAAGAGAGTACGCATACAAAAGGACCAGTTAGAAATGAAGAACACAATAACTGAAATGAAGAATACCCTAGAAGGCTTCCATAGCAAATTAGATGAAACAGAGGATTAATTCAGTGATTTGGAAGATAAGGAAGCAGAAAATACCCAATAAAAAGAGCAAAAAGAAAAAAGGACAAGAATAGTGTAAGGAGCCTCTGGGACAACTTCAAGTGTACTAACATTTGGATCATGGGGGTGCCAGAAGGAAAAGAGAGAGGGAAAGAAATTGAAAACCTATTTGAAAAAAATAATGATGAAAAATTCCTTAACCTGGTGAAGGAAATAGACATACAAGACCAGGAAGCACAGAGTCCCAAACAAGATGAGCCCAAAGAAGCCCACATGAAGCTACATCATAATTAAAATGCCAAAGGTTAAAGACAAAGAGAGAATCTTAAAAGCAGCAAGATAAAGGCACTTGTGTACAGGGGAGCTCCCATAAGACGGTCAGCTGATATCTCAAAAGAAACTGTGCAGGCCAGAGAGGATTGACACAAAATATTCAAAGTGATGAAAAGTAAGGACCTATAACCAAGACCACTCCACTTAGTGAGGATATCATTTAAAATTGACGGAAAGATAAAGAGCTTCCCAGATAAGAAAAAAACTAAATTGTTCATCATCACCAAACCAGTAATATAAGAAATGTTAAAGGAACTTCATTAAGAAGAAGAAGAATACAATAGCAATAACTAGATACCTATTAATAATCACTTTAAGTGTAAATGGATTAAATGCTCCAGGCAAAAGACATAGGATACTGAATGGATTAGAAAATAAGACCAATACAAATGCTACCTACAAAGAGACTCACTGAACATAGAAAGACACACAGACTAAAAATAAAGAGATGGAGAAAAGGGAACCCTTGTTTATTATTGGTGGGATTGCAAATTGGTGCAACCACTATGGAAAACAGTATGGCAGTTACTCAAAAGATTAAAAATACAACTATATTATGACCCAGCAATTTCACTTTTGGATATTTATCTGAAGAAATCCAAGACATTAATTCGAAAAGATATATGCACCCCTAAGTTCATTGCAGCATTTTCTATAATAGCCAAGATATGGAAGCAGCCTAAGTTTCCACTGATTGCCAAGTGGATAAAAAAGAAGTGGTAGATATATGCAATGGAATATTAGTCATAAAAAAGAGTCATAAGAGAAATCTTAACATTTGCAATAACAGAGTATTATACTAAGTGAAATAAGTTCGACAGAAAAAGATAAATACCATATGATTTCCTTTATATGTTGAATCTTAAGAACAAAATAAATGAACAAATAAAACAGAAATAGACTCATGGATACAGAAAACAAACTGAGGTTCTCAGAGGGGAAGGAGGTTGGAGGACTGGGTGAAAAAGGTGAAGGGATTAGGAAGTATAAATTGGTAGTCACAGGCTAGCTCTCCCTCCAGGGAGCCCACCTGTGCCATTCCCTCGCCATTCTCCTCTCTTCTCCCCCTACAGGTAGTAGCTCCTAAACTCCACGGGACCCCATGAGACTTGCAACCAGGGGAGCAGTGGGCAGCTGCAGCTCATCTCAGGCTAATCCCCTGAACCTGTCTCCAAGGTGCCCTGTTCTCTGACTTTCTAGTGAGCCAAAGCAGCCCAGCCTAGGCTCCCTAGTTGCGTCTTCTATACATCTTCCTTGCTTCACTGTCCTGAGTGTGTTTTTGCTGCAGCCAGTAAATTCTTGCTTGCTCTTCTAAAAGTAAATAAATAAATAATAAAAATTGGTAGTCACAAAATAGTCATGGGGAATGTGAAGTACAGCATAGGGAATATTGTAACTATGTATGGTTCCAGGTGGGTACTAGAAACGTCAGGGGGAATATGTTGTCAAATGTATGATTGTCTAATCACTATGTTGTATACCAGAAACTAATATAAAATAATATTGAATGTCTCCTTAGCTGGTTTGGCCTAGTTGATAGAGCATTGGCCCACAGACTGAAGGGTCCCAGGTTTGATTCTGGTCAAGGGCATACACCTCAGTTGCAGTCTCAATCCCCAGCCCTGTCCTGGTCGGGCGGATTCGGGAACCAATCAATGTGTCTCTCTCACATCGATGTTTCTCTCTCTCCATCTCTCCCCCTCCTTTTCACTCTCACTAAAAATCAATTTATCTGCTGGTGAAAATTAACAACAACAATAATAATATTGAATGTTTTAAAACGTGTTAAAATTAGTTTACTAAAAATCACACAAAAATTTATAAAACTTTTAGAATAGCAGAAAAATCTTTAGAATCTAGAGTTCTTAGACTTAACACCAAATGCACAACTCAGAACAGAAAAAAAATTGATATATTGGATTTCATTAGAAACTTTGCTCTGTAAAAAAAAAAAAAAAAAAAAAACCTGTTAAGGGGGTAAGAAAGAGAGAGACTTGTATGCATGCATATAAGCATAACCAATGGACACAGACACCAGGGGGGTGAGGGCATGAATGGGAGTGGGGTGGGAGGGGGGCAATGGGGGTATAAGGACACATATGTAATACCTTAATCAATAAAGAAAAAAAAACCTGTTACGAGAATAAGAAGACAAACTAAAGACTGGGAGAAAAATATTTGCAAAGTATACATTCAACAAAAAAAACTAGCATCTAGATTATATCATGAACTTTCAAAACCCAACAGTGAAAAAAATAAACTATTAGAAAGTGAGCAAAAGATGTGAAGAAACACTTTCCTGAAGAGGATACACAGATGGTAAACAAGCACAGAAAAGGTGTTAGACCTCATTTGCCACTAGGGAAATGCAAATTAAGACCACAATGAGATATTACTGCACACCTATCAGAATGAAGAAACTAAAAAATAGTGACAACACCAGATGCCGATGAGGATGTAGAGAAACTGGATCACACATATAATGCTGGTGGGAATGTGAAATGGTACAGCCACTCTGAAAATAACTTGGCAGTTTAAAAAAACAACAACACCTCAACATGTAACGACCATGTGGCCCAGAAATTGCATTTCTAGGCATTTATCCTAGAGAAATGAAAACTTGTATTTACATAAAAACCTGTACATGGATGTTGATATCAACTTGCTTTGTAAAAGTCCCAAACTGGGTGTAACTCAAATGTTCTTTAACCAACTGTGGTATAATCATACCATGAAACACCATTCAGAAACAGAAAAGGAACAAACTATTGACGCACACAACAACCTAGATCAGCGATTTTCAACCTTTTTCATCTCATGGCACACATAAACTAATTACTAAAATTCTGCAACACACCAAAAATATTTTGCCAATCTGACAAAAAAAAATAGGTAAAATTTTGATTCATTCACACTGGACAGCTATTGTTGTGTTGGCTGTTGTCATTTTTTATTTGACAATCTAAGGGAAAAGATGTCAGTGCCCCTGACTAACTAGTCAGGTATTGCACTTTTTAAAAATTCTTGTGGTACACCGGTGTGCTGTGGCACCCGGGTTGAAAATCACTGACCTAAATGAATTTCCAGAGAATTATGTTGCATGAAAAATATGACATTTTGCAAAATTATACAAGTAGAGAGCACAGTGGTTGCCAAAGGTTAACAAAGGGGTTATAGAAGGGCAGTAGATGTAGCTATAAAAGGGCCACATGTGGATATGGAAATGTTCTCTCTTTTCTTAAAAATATCATTTTTGTTTCCATCCATATAAGCCACCACCCCAACACCTTGCTCATCCTCATCAATAGAGGATGCTGCTTCTATTAGACCCAAACTCTCTCGATTACCTCCCCTCTGCATAGGTGATTTTCAACAATCATATTTGATGTTTCCTAACACCTTCTTGTTCCATTGCATGAATGGAGCTGAGTTGCCTACAGCACCAATCTGCCCCTGGATAGTCATTCCCTCGTGTATTTCCTGAGCATGGATACACATGCTGAGGAGGAGGAAATGTTCTATCTCTTCACAGAACTATAGTAACGTCAATATCCTGGTTGTGATATTGTCCTATAGTTTTGCAAGATGCTACCATTGGGGGCACAGGATCTCTCAGTATTGTTTCCTATAGCTGCATGTGAAACTACAATGATCTCAAATAAAAAGTTTACTTAAAAATCCAAATATATCATGTATGCATGGTATATAAAAGCCCCCAAATTCCAGTGGGCTATGTACCCCTGGACCCCTGGGGAGGTGGATGAGTTGCTCTCAGTTTCAGGTGGGATTAAAGAGAGGCTCTTTCCATTGTATTCCCTTATGAATCATGTAAAATAAATTTCTTAACATGTGCATGTTAAGATACGTTATTTTTATAATAAAAGGAAACAAGTTAATAAATTTTTAAAAAATAAGCCACATTCACTTATTATTAGTTTAAAAAGATCTTTTCTGCACTTTTTATAAAAAATATTTCTTGGCAGAAACTTTCAGGAAACATATTAAGTTCAGCTTTTTATAGAAGGAAAAATCTTTAATTTATACCTTCTAAAGAGAAACTCACTCCAAATCTTCAGCTCACAAGGCCCACCCATTATGGAATATAATTTTATTCTACAAAGTGCTTCTCGGATATTTCAACACAATCTCTGACAGAAATTGTCAAAGGTGATTTACTATCTGTCAGGGTCCTTCCTCTCTTGTTCATTCATGACAGTCGGAATGGACAATCAGCACACTCAGATTCCCACATATTGAAGTGCCAAGGGACTGGTGCCCAGCTGTCCCTGAAAAAATCCTACCCGTTGAGGACAGCCTGGCTGAGGGACAGGAAAGGAAATGGGCAGTCATCCTGGTCCCAGGTGACCAGAGGACACTGACTGTTTTTCTATTAAGAGAACTGGTCGTCCCCCCCCCCCCGGTAGGCCACCCCCTTTTGGGTATAGGTGACATGGTAAAACTTACAACAACTTCATTTACCAATAGAAGTCACATCATATTCTGTCTTTACACATTAGGCCACTCAGTATAATTGTTTGTCCAGCTTCTGCACTGGACTTACAGCGCTGGGCCAAGGAATGAGGGCAGTTTGACACATTGGTTAATGTTCATGGCAGCAGTTTGAGAATTGTACATCTGAATATTTGTAGGAAAGCTGAAATGGGACTGTTGTTGGAAGCTCAAGAAATTATCTTTAAGTGGACAGAAACAACCTCTCATCTATTGGAACTGCTTAAAGCCTCATGATATTTAACATGACTCTTACCCACAATTTGGAATTTAATGGTTGAATACTTGAGTGCAGTCAGTGACTAAAAAGCTGACCCTGGAAAACATGGGCACCGCCAAAGGACACTGAGCCATGACACGGGCACATCTTAGATGGCCGTATCATCCTTTTGACCAGGAGAAATAAAGAACTAGATTAAGTCAAGGATATTTTTTGATTGCTTTATTCCAATGAACTCCAAATAATAGTTTCTGGTTAACTGAATGTCTATGTTACAAGGCACTGTACTAGTTTCTAACTCTGCCAAAACCACATAAGGTAAGAGTCATATGAGGGTTAGAAACCAAGGCTCAGAAAGATGAAATAACTTGCCAAGATCACACAGGTGGTTGGAACAAAGCAGGATTTGAAGCAATCTGATGCCACGTTATTTGTATTCTCCAATGCCACCACTCACACCAGTGCCACCACTCACACCAAGTCCACCACTCACACCAAGGCCACCACTCACACCAGTGCCACCACTCACACCAAGGCCACCACTCACACCAAGGCCACCACTCACACCAGTGCCACCACTCACACCAAGGCCACCACTCACACAAGTCCCACCACTCACAACAAGGCCACCACTCACACCAGTGCCACCACTCACACCAGTGCCACCACTCACACCAACGCAGCAGGGCTTTGGGAGGCTTTCTATTCTATCACTGGTATGTCACCGATATCCTTCAGGCTTTTCTTACCTAGGAATGTCACCAGCTTGGGCTGGAATCTCCTCAAAGTGAAAAACCCTGACTCCTATTTTTCTCCTTTTTGATGCATCTCCTTTGACTATGCTCTATCCATGAAAAAACATACTCTCCCAGAATCATGGAATATTAGAGCTGGAAAAGCCCTTGAAAACATCAGTTTCTTGGTAGAAACAGGCCTGGTAGGAACCTTGAAACCTAATACAATGCTTACTTTCCAAGGTTTTGGTAGGAAACTCAAGGCAGCTACAAATGATAAACAAGACATAAGATGTATATGCAGACACAGTGAGCCCAAACACCAAATGAGGCTATAATTGAGTGTAATGTTGCAGAGAAATTCCTTCACAGAATGACAACTTTAACTGCTAGATCCTTCCTCATACTCCTCTCTGTATGATGTATCTTATTTAATTTGAATGTCAAAGGGAAAAATACCTTGTTATTCATGCTTTACAATTAGCAAACACTTTCTTACATATCATCTTAATTGTTACAGTAGACACTGCTATTAGCTAAAGGAAATTGTATTTTCTTTTACACATGACTCAACCATAGATAATGAGATTAAGTGATTTGCTTATGGTAACAGAACTACCAAAGAGGAGAAACACAACCCAAAGTTAGTAGCAATTTTTGAGATTGCTTTTAATATCCTCTTTGTTCCTAATATTTGATTATGAAAACTTTGATTTTTAAAATTAACATTTTTCTTATTATAAAAGTAATATATATTTATGGTAGAAAATTTAATAAAAATCACATCTAAACTCATTACCCAAAGATATCAACTGTTACAATTTTGTGTAAATCTGTGCTGTCACTTATTCAATCTATACATGCTAAAACAAAGCAAAGACAAAATGGGATTATGGTCTATCTGCTGTTTTAAAATTTTCCTCCATTTTTAGCATTCTATAGCAAACATTTTCCCATGTACTTCAATATCTTCTGCATCATATTTAAAAAGATAATATTATTCTATTGCTTGAATGCATTGTAGCTTTATCTAGACAATACCAGGTTGTTTGCAGTATAGGGTTTGTTTTTTGGGTTTGTTTGTGTGGGGTGTGTGTGTGTGTGTGTGTGTGTGTGTCTTTCACTTCTAAGCAGTGCTGTGGTTAACATCTTTGTAGCTAAATATTTGCACATCTTCATGACAGTTTTCTTTGAATAAATTTCTAGAACTGGAATTTCTTGGTGAAAAGATGTGCAAAATATTAAAGTTTTAAAGTTGAATTTGGATAGTCCAAATTAAAAGTTAAGATTAATTTGGCATGCAATTTGATTCAGCAAGTTTTTATGGTATATCTGGGTTTCACTAATGGCAATGTTTGTTGATTTTAATGATAATTTTCTGAGCCAGATGATAAAACATTCGCAAGACTGTTCCTATCGTTATACTCTTTAGTGAGTAAAAGTTCAAATCTGCAGAAGAAAGTCAGAACTAAGGTGCACAAAGCTACACAGTGAGAGGTACTGTCACTGACAGACCCCAGGTGCCCCCATACCAGCCTCTAGTGTTACCACCTTTGTGGGAACCCCTCCCCTTGAGTGCAGGCCTGGCTTTGGGACCCTCTCCTAAAAATAGAATATGGCAAAGGTGACGGGATGTCATGCATGTGATTTAAGAATGTGATA
>NW_005871230.1:125534-130492 GCF_000147115.1 Myotis lucifugus | reverse complement strand
GCACACACCACACACACTCATACACCCACACATAGCACACACCACACACACTCATACACATTACACATAATAATACATGCAACACACACTACAGTACATTCATACTCTTACTCACACATGCTCACACCACACACATATACGCTTCACACATATATATGTACCACACACACCACATTATACACACCAGACGTAAACATGCATATACCGCACACACTATAGCACAGACACCATACCTCACACTCTTATATTGCACATCAATGCATAACATATGCATATGCACCACACACATACCATAGATAGATACACACATCAACCAAATCACATAGTCACAGCACCACATACACACATCACACATATTCAAACGCACACCACACAAATCATACACATGCCCCTTCACCACATAACATATGTACCATACACAGACCTACAAATGTGCGCCCACACACCACACACACACACACACACACACACACACACACAGTTTTGAGCTCGCACACTTCTAGGCTGCAGCCCAACCCAGCAGTACCCAGTCATTCGGAGGAAAAGCCACAGCCCCGCCGGGGTCCTTTTCCTCTTCCTGGCATCGTTCTAGCCTTGTTGCTGGATAAATTAATTACAGAGCTGGAGGAACAGAAATCCAACCCTCACCCATCATCCCCCTGAAGTATCAACATCGTGGATCTATTTATGAACTTCAAAATCCAAGGTGTGACACTCTTTGTCACTGTGCAGCCGGCGCCTGGCAGGGAGCCGGGTTCTGCCTTTTATGTGGTGAGAAGCTATGTGCCCTGCTCTGCCTCCTCCCCAGCGTTCAGTTCACCCGGAGTGTGTCCCTGCGGAGGGAACAAACGAGTGTGCAACGCCTGAGTCTGGGACTCGCTCAGCCATGGGCCGGTGGGGAGTCAGGATGGGAGGTGGGGCATGGAGTCCCTTCAGGGCCCACAGAAAAGAATTCTTCCCGGAGACTTAACTTACTGTTTGGTCAGATGGGGGGGAGGGGGTTGCCTGTCCAGCAAGCCAAGGACAAGGCCTCATTGGAACCATGCTGTGCAGGCCTAACTGGTTAGTTTTAGGATTGTTTCATTTTCGCAGTTGTGCGGACCAGGAAGGCTACCCCTGATCACGGAGCTGTCTTGACTGATTAACATCATCTACATGCTCACGAGACGGTCCTTATTCAGCATTGGGGACTTCCTCCCCAACAGGTCCGCTCCTCCTTGGGAGGCCCTGTATAAAGCCGTGCTCTAGACACCCACCTGTTGGACAGCAGGCTGGGAGTGAATGAGGTGGTGGGACACACGCTGTCACCTGCGGCCAGCAGTGAGATGCTGCAGGAGGCCCCGCACAAAGGCCTCTGCTGGGTGTGCCCCACGAGGACAGGGCATCAGCGTCACTGTTTTCCTGGGTGCCCTCACTGTGCTCGCTGAGCCAAAACTTCTCCGCAAGGCTTTCCAAGCTCCCCAGTCTGGTTCCCCTGCAGGGGCAGGGAGGCAGCTCTGTAGGGTGCACGCTGCCAAATGCCAGGCAAGATGTGGAGCCCGAGTGCAGCCCCCAGCTGCATGGTGTAACCGTTTGCCCTGTTAGGCTCAGCACTTCAAAGGCTCCGAGCTTTCACTGGGGGCCCAGGCATGACAGCACCGCAATCTAGATGATGCCGAAAGCAGCAGCTTCTACCAGTAAATTCGCCACACAGGTGAAGTGGGTGGTCATGGCAACCTTGAGGCTGTTGAAGGAAATCTGAGGTGGTGAGAGGAGAGGTTTGGGGGAGGGGATAGGGAGCAGCATTTTTGACAGGTGAGACGCACCGGAGAGCAGTGTTTGATCTATCTTGGGGGGCAGTGAGGGACTGATGCGATTGCCATCTAGCAGGGTAGGGGGTGGGGAGTTTGGTCTTGGATTTTCACTTGCCTGAGACAGGGTCCCTCCTTGGTAGGCCATTTTCATTTCACTTCAATTCATAGTTTCCCCCGGCCTGCCTCTGTAGCATTCATATAAGGTTTCAGTGTCATTGCCAGCTCCTTGATATGTGTCCATCTCGAATGCAGGGAGTTGGGGGGCCGTGGGGAGGCCACGGCCAGATGAGTGTTCCAGTGTGAAGCCAGCCAGATGCTCTTAAATGCCTTGTGAGGGAGCTTGGCCAGAAACCGGGAGGAGAAGGTTCCCGCAGTGCGGCCTGGTCTGTGGCCACATTTCTGAATGTAGCCTCCCAAGAATTGTAGGGTGGGCTGAATAATCCTGCTTCCTGAGGGCGTGTATGTACCAGGCATCCCCTGATTTCAAGGAAAAACTCAGGAAATACGTGGTCCGAGGAGAAAGGAGCCTCAATAGGGTTTTTGTTGTTGTTTTGCAAGGATCTTGAAGTGAATGCCCACAAACTGCCCACGGGATGAATAGCAGCATTCATTTGCCAGGGCAGTGAGGCCAGAGCCGGGCCTGCTGGGAGATCCTGCCCTCCTTCAGCCTCCGGCTACCTGCCGCTCCACGGAGACTTTTCCCCAGCCAGGCGGCCTGGGGTGGTGTGAGCTGGAAGGGATCAGCAGATACCGGAATGGGAGCTTCTTCCCTTTGATCCCTGCTCTGACACTGTCTCCTTTTGGCCTCTGGCCATTTGCTTGGTTACTTCACCTCAGTTTCTCTATCTATAAAGTGGGGATAATGGTGTTTACTTACTTACCTCATGAGTATTATGGGAATTAATTACTGTTTGGAAAGTGCTTTGAAGATGAAAAGTGTGAGTGGCATCATCATTATTATGAAATATCTTCCACTGCTACCGGCCAGGTTCTGCCAGATTCAAGAGAGCATTCAGCATGGCTTCCAAATGAGACCCTCAGAAACCGCCCCCCCATGCACGCGTGTGCACGCGCACACACACATACACACAGTGGAATATCTGGAGATGGAGAACAAAAGGAACCATTTTCATCCAGGAAAGGGTTCTTCCTACTTTGGGGGCAACGGTAGTCAGGGGATTTGGTGGTGAGGAGGGGCAATGACCAGTAGACAAAGTAGTCTATTATGCATATGATTAAGCCGGAGCAGAGCCAGATATTTCCACTCAGCCACGTGCTCATGATGCACAGCACAGATGCCAATGGTGCCTTCTTAAGGAGAACGTCTGTCTTTATCCCTGTGGTACGAGAAACATAACAGCCCTGCCGAACGGCCTTCCGCGAGGGGCCATGGAGAACAAGAACACTCTTAGGATCTCAAAGTCTCCTAAAGACACAGGAGCTTATCCCTCTTCTCCAATGAGTGTGATCTGACTTGTGGAAGATTTAGAGGCAGAAGATAAAGTTTTCTCAAATCGCCTTTTGTTTGGATTCTGGTTTTGTCCCCTGGCTGATTGTGAGGATGTGTTCTCATTCTCTTGATCTGTATCTGGTTAAAAGATGATGTGTGCAGCAGGTTGTGCTTGTTAGTGGGGCTGAGTGTGGGGGGACGCCTGGGGCAAGATTACCAAAGAGAGAAGGGCCTGAATTGGAGGAATAATCTGTGGCATCAAAGTCTACATCTGACCACAATAGAGGATGTCTTCCATGTCCTAAGTTTCTAACGTAGCATGTACAAAATATATATAAGTGTAATTTTTCTATGAAAGGAAAGTAGGCAACATCCCAAATTCCAGAAGATACCATTTATGATTATGCTGTTTGTTTATATAATAATTTAGGTACCTCTTTTCCTCGTAGAATAATTATATGTAGAAAGCCAGGAGGTGACTAAACGAATTACCCTGAAGGGCAGGAACACCAAGTGGGGAACAAGCCAACCCAAATCATTTCCATAAATACAACTCAAATCTTGTACAAAGTATATGGCAGATTTCATGGCAGATTGTGATTTTGAAATTGAGGTTGAAAAACATAATGCTATATGCCAAATGTGATGTTTAAATAGAAACCATTGTGTAATGGGAAGTTATGTACCTGCTTACAGGTATAATGGCCAATTTTTTTTATTACAAAAGTAATTCATGTTCATTGTTTTTAAAATTAAATAAGAAGAAAAGATACTTGACAATTAAATTATCCACAATCCTGCTATCTATAGGTAACCACTATTTATGTCTCAGTCCCTCTGTTCTTTCAAAACTTAGATGTATACAAAAATAAAACAATAGTGAACATAAAGTTTTATAACCTCTTTTATACACTTACTAGAGGCCCAGCACGTGAAATCACACTAGATCCAGACCCGCTGCGCAGAGAGACCCATCAATGCACCTCCTGGTGACCAGTCATTTGGTCGTTATGGCCACTGGCCTTTTATAATATAGACTAGAGGCCCGGTGCACAAAAATTTGTGCACTCGGGGGGGAAGGGGGGTCCCTCAGCCCAGCCTGTGCCCTCTCGCAGTCTGGGACCCCTCAGGAGATAATGACCTGCTGGCTTAGGCCTGCTCCTGGGTGGCAGAGGGCAGGCCCAATCCCTAGGTGCAGCCCCTGGTGGGGCTCAGAGCAGGGCTGATTGGGGAGTTGGGGCACCGCCCCCTGTCATGCACAGAGCAGGGCGGATTGGGAGGTTGCGATGCCACCCTCAGTCATGCTCAGGATAGGGCTGATTGGGGGGTTGGGGCACCACCCCCTATCACACGCAAGGCAGGGTCAATGGGGAGGTTGCGGCACTACCCCCTGTGATGCACAGAGCAGGGCCAATCAGGGGGTAGGGGCGCTGCCCCCTGTCACACCCAGAGCAGGGCCAATCAGGGGGTTGGGACAGTGCCCCCCCCCGTCACGTACAGAGCAGGCCCATCAGGGGTTGGGGAGCCTCCCCCCCTGTCACTCACAGAGTAGGCCCGATAGGGAGTTAGGGCACCGCCCCCCTGTCACCACACACAGCAGGCGATCAGGGGGTTGGGGCGCCGCCCTTCTATCACCCACAGAAGCAGGCCAATCAGGGTGGTGATGCCACTGTCACACTCAGGCAGGGCGATGGGAGGTTATGCTCTACCCTGTC
>NW_005871230.1:108039-125377 GCF_000147115.1 Myotis lucifugus | reverse complement strand
GCCACCCCCTGTCACACACAGAGCAGGGTGATCAGGGGGTTGGGACACCACACCCTGTCATACACAGAGCCGCAGACCGTTCAGGGGGTTTGGGTGCTGCACCCTGTCATGCTGATCTGGTGCCAGGAGGCTTGCGGCTCCACTGATCCCAGTGCTGGGAGGCATATTACCCTTTTACTATATAGGATAGAGGCCTGGGGGCCGGCTGGTTTGCCCTGAAGGGTGTCCTGGATCAGGGTGGGGGTCCCCACTGGGGTGCCTGGCCAGTCTGGGTGAGAGGCTGAGGGCTGCTTTCAGGCTGGCAGTTTTGACTGCTTTCAGGCTGGCGGGAAGCTCCCAACCACTCCTTTTTTTCTTTTCTTTTTTTCTTCTGGGCCAGCTTTAGCTCTGGCTCTAGCTCTGAGGCTTCCGCTGCTGGTTTGTTTGCTGTTCTATAATCGAAACAATGTATAACTTCAGCTCTGAGATCCCAGCCGGCTATATTTGTTAGAATGTTTCAAACTGCCAGCTCAGAGGCCGGCAAGTCAGGTGGGGAACGTTGGAGTCTGCAGTCACTGGAGCAAGCAAGCCTCATGTTCGCTTCCAACTGCCTGGCTGCCGGCCGCCATCTTGGCTGACAGTTAATTTGCATAAGGATACGCTGATTAGCCAATGGGAAGGGTAGCGGTCGTACGCCAATTACCATTTTTCTCTTTTATTAGTGTAGATAACATTTCCCCACATCAATAAAATAAATGTATTTTAGTGTGGATTGATATGTTTACAAATCAGGGTGGGACATATAGCTTATTGGCTATATATTTTTTTTCTGATTTGAATTTGAATTTCCTGTTCCTATCCTAAGCCCATTTTTTCAACTGGGCAGTTCATTTTATTATTATCATAATTATGTTAGAGATTTTTAGAAACTGAAGACATTAACCCTTTGTCAGGTATATATTTTCCAAATATTTTTTCAATTTGTTCTTTTAATTTATAACTTTGTCTACGGTATTTCGTTTTATTTTTTCTTAAGAAGAGAAATATTTAAATTTTGTATAGTCATATTTGTAAGTCTTTTCCATTGTAATTTTTGCCTTTGATTTTCATGCTTTGGGTTTCAAGCTTATAAAACTTCTTAAAATTATGCAAATATTCACCAATAGCTAAAATTATTTGTTCATGTCTTTATGGGGAGATGAGAAATACTGGTTAATTTGGGTAGACAGAGTCACAGGAATATCTGTTTGTGTTGCTATTTTTCCCTCATTTTCATTTTTCTTTCTGAATTTTTTTTTCCTGAGGAGGCAAAAACAGAGTTCAAGTTATTTGGCTATCTGTGACCTTTCTAAGACTTTCTTGGGTTTCCATGTCATTAGTCCTCACTCCTTCCTTTTTATAGCAATGCTGTTATAAAAATTATACCTATTTTAAAGCCACACAACCTGTTTCCTATTTGCAGAGGATTTTCACCTGCTGATTCCTCCATATGTTGCTCCACTTCAATATGCCTTCAAGGACTCTTTCAGTACCCAAACTTGAGACTTACTTTGAATCTTAAATCCATGAAATAGAAAATTTCCTTACCTTTTGCCATGCTTAGTGCTTCAACAGTCCCTCACAGAGCAATACTCTGTCCCTAATGCTGGATTTATGTATTGGATCCTATTTCCCAGCTCTGTGATCTGGAGCAAATCAGTTAATTTCTCTAAACCTCAGTTTCCTCATCTGTATAATGGGATTAATAATAGCCCTCCATAGCTACTTCACAGCATCACTGTAAGGATCAAATGAGATCATGATTGTAATAGTACTTAGTAAGATGTAAAGTAATGTACAAACACCAGTGTTACTATTTCCCTTTTATTTGTCATTATAAAGGATTGAATATGACGTGTGACTATAAAGTAATGAGAATCATTTTTAATGTAGCCTGCCAGACTATAAACACCCAAATATGTGCAATCCTTTCAGTAGGCTTTATAAGAAGTCTCAAATTAACATCTACCTTGCTAGCCTTGCTCAGAGCATGTTTTTAACTTCCTGTGTCTTTTGGATAGTCATAGACATTCTCCCCTGGTGTGATATGTACTTTATTATTTACCTACTTCACTTTTCCCGACTACCCTTCTCCTTTCCTTGAACTCAGAGGACCTGCAAAGAGGCCTGGAAGGGGAGGAGGCCACGGTGTAGAGATCCCAGGGAACAGGGTTATGTGGACGGTAGGACTAGTCTTATGACCACATGGAAACTGGCTTCCAGGAAGTCTTCTGGGGCTCCATACCAGGAGGAAGATGGGCTTGGAGGTCAACCTTTACATATGGGCAAGTACATTATAAACAGGAATCATCAGAAAGTGAATCGCACTCTCTGCTGAGGTCTGTCTGTTCTGTCTCATCAAAGAGCATCCATAGAACTGTAGCAGCTGCACTGGACTAAAAGTAAACAAACCTGAGTTCTGCTTCTTGCGCTGCAAGAAATAAAGGAGTGGGGCATATAGCTTACTGGCTAGATATATTTTTTTCTGATTTGAATTTCCTGTTCCTATACTGAGCCCATTTTTTTTTTCAAATGGGAAGTTCATTTTATTATTATCATAAATTTGTTAGAGATTTTTAGAAACTGAAGACATTAAACCTTAGTCAGGTATGTATTTTCCAAATATTTTTCCAATTTGTTCTTTTAATGTATAACTTTGTCTATGGTGTTTCATTTTATTTTTACTTAAGAAGAGAAATGTTTACATTTTGTATAGTCATCTTCATAAATCTTTTCCATTATGATTTTTGCCTTTGATTTTTATACTTTGGTTTCACGCTTATGAAACTTCTTAAAATTATGCAAATATTCACCGATAGCTAAAATTATTTGTGCATGTCTTATGTGCATGTCTGAGTGACACTGGGCACTGGATCTTAGTTTCCTCATTCTCAAAATAAGAGTATTAGAGATCTGTAAGGCCCCTTTCACCTTGAAAACACTAAGATTCCAACAGCCTTCCTCGTCATGGTTTTATGGCGGTATGAACCATTTCCTCGCTCTGGGCCCAGAATGATAGCTGAGAGAGGACCAGGAGCACCAGGGAAGATCTCTAACATCAGAAAGAAGGCCAGGCTGTCCTCTTCCATCACTCCTCTTCAATATCAGAGGGGGCGTCCCAGCCAGCACAATAAAGCAAGAAAAAGAAATAAAATGCATACCATTAGGAAAGGAAGACATAACATTGTCTCTATTTGCAGATGTTTATGTAAAAAAAAAGAAGAATCTACAAAGTAGCTCCTAGAATTATTGAGGGTTTGTTGTCGTTGTTGTTGTTGAGTTCAACAAAAGTTGTAGAATACAAGGTCAATATAAAAAAATAAATTGTATTTCAATATACTAGCAAGGAAGAATTAAACTTCAAATTTTAAAAATATATATCATTTACAATAGGAGCAAAAAGTAATTATGAATCTATCAAAATATGTGCAGGATCTGTATGTTAAAAACTTCAAAACCATTATGAAAGAAATCTATGAAGATCTACATAAATGGAGTGATATACTACCTCAAGATTGGAAAACATATTGTGAAGTTGTCAATTCTCCCCAATTTAATCTACAGATTCAAAATCCCAGAAGAGGTGTTTTGTTTGTTTTTTTTAAGATATCAAAAAGCTGATACACACACACACACACACACACACACACACACACACACACACACACGAAAAAGCAAAGGACTTAGATTAGCCAAAACAATTTTGAAAAAGATGAACAAAGTTGGAGGACTCCCATTACCCAATTTCCAGATTAACTATAAAGCCACAATAATTAAGACAATATGGAATTAGGGAAAGGATAGACATGTAGAACAACTGAGCAGAAAAGAGAACCTAGAAATAGTTGATCCACATAAATATAATCAACTTATTTTATAAAGGTGCAAAAGCAATTCAATGGAGAAAGGATAGTCTTTTCAACAAATGGTGGTAGAGTAATTAGGCATTCATGTGCCACAAAATGAACTTTGACCTATTCCTTACACATTATACAAAAATTAATGCAAAATGTATCATACACCTAAATATAAAATGTCTAGAAAAAAATATGAGAACATATGTGTGACTTTGGGCTGGGCAAAGAGTTTTTACCTATGACATCAAAAGCACAATTCACAAAGAAAAAATTGGTAAATTGAAATTAATCAAAATTTAAAACTTTTGCTCTAGAAAAACACTTTTAACAAAGTAAAAAGACAAGTCACACACAGGGGAAAAATGTTTGCAAGTAACCTTTCTGTCAAGGTCTTGTAGTTATAATATATAAAGAACTCTTAAAACTCAACAATAAGAAAAGAAATAATCTACATAGACACCTCACTGAAGAAGATACGCAAATGGCAAATAAGCTTATGAAAAGATGTTCAATATCATTTGTCATTAGGGAAATGCAGATTTAAACAAGAGATACCACGATATGTCTATTGGCAATACCACATGCTGGTAAGGAATGCAGAGCAACAGAAACTGTCATTTATTGCTGGTGAGAACGAAAGATGGTACACCACTTAAGAAGACAGTTTGCAGTTTCTTATAAAATTAAACATAAACTTACCATATGACTCAGCAATCACCCTCCTAATCATTTACCTAACTGATTTGAAACTTATGCCCATACAAAACTTCCATGTAAATGTTTATAGCAACTTTATTCATAATTGTCCAAAACTGGAAGTAACTAAGGGGTCCTTCAATAAGTGAATGGACAAATGAACTGTGGTATGTCCATACAATGGGATACCATTTAGCAATAAAAAGGAATGAGCTATTATTTCACACACCGACATGAATGAATCATAAATGCGTTTTACAAGTGAATAAAGTCAGACCATAAAGGCTACGTAACATATAATTCAATTAATATGATATTCTGGAAAAGACCAAAATTATAGGGATCAAATACAAAACAGTGGTTGTTAAGAATGTAAGGAAGAGGAAGTGTTTGACTGGGAACTTTTTTAGGGTGATGGAATGAATCTGTGTGTTGCTGTGGTGATATATACCTAGCTCGATGCATTTGTCAAAACCCAGACAACTTTGCAGCACATAATGAACCTTAATATATGCAAATTGGAAACACTGAGAGGTTAGGAGATTTCAGGACAAAAGAGGATAACTATGTTACAAATATATGACTAACCTCACTGAAGCAGGTGGGGGAGGGGAGAGAAAAAGGTGTTTACCTAAAAAACTTTGGGAAAAGGTGTCCCAACTGGAAACAGCAAGTCAAAGGACAAAAGAAGCTGAACGTAAGCACTGTATTCTAGTTGGCAAAATTGTTTATCATGGGGCTTGGTTTAATGATTCTAAAATTGCCGTACATGTTTACTGGAGTTGAATGAATAAATAAGTGGATAACAGATAGTAGATGACAGATTTCTTACGGTTAGAGAAAGAGTTAACAGGTAAGTAAAGAGGAAGGATAGAATGAACTATGTAGTAATGTATTAGGATTAGAAACATTGACATGAACTCATGTTTAGCTCAATATAGGTACAGTACAGAAATAGTATAGATCTGTGTGCACACATTGCTTAGTATGTAATCATGTTTTTCCTTGCTCTATCTACTGAAGGGGATTAGAAGCAGTGGCACCACAGTAGCAATGAGCATACATTTCACTCAGATCTTGGTTTCTAATACTGTTCTCCTCAAAAGGACCCAGGACCCAGGAGAAATGGATGATTCCAGTGATGGGACAGGAAACATGCAAGATGAGCCTGAATCAGCTCTAAGTACCAGGAAGTAAGGAAACACTCAAAACACCAAAAATGGACAAAGGGACACAGGAGCCAGCCTGAAAGAGCTCCCGATAGCCAAACCGGCAACAATTTGAGCAACAAAATTAATACCTAGTAATGGATTAAAACCCAAAGTTTAAAATAAATAGCCATGAATCCATATTGATATAAATAAATGACAGAACAAGTAAATAAATGAAGAAGAGACATATGTCCCATACAGAAAAATTCTCAATAATTTATGTATATTCTCCTTCCTCAAGATGGTGGAGCTTGATTCCATACGCCTTGAGTGGGCTGTGCTTTGCAACTTGCTTTCAAAGAGTAGCGTATGAAAAAGCAACTGTACAGTGAAGAAACCTGGCAAATACTACTTCAAGCAGATGGTCAAAGTCACCATCATCAGAGATAAGTCATGTTGATAGCATGTGCTCCTGATATGGTATGTGAAAATGGAACTTCACCTCTGTGGTCTTCCACCCTAAAACCTGTAATCCTAGCCTAATTATGATTGAAAACAAAACAGGACAAAACAAAAACCAGACAAATCCAAGTTTCAGGGCATTCTGTAAGATACCTGACCAATGCTCCCTTGACTTTCTGGGACATTAGGGGAAAATTAGTGAAATGTGAGTCAAGTGTAGTGTTTAGTTAATAGTAATGTATCAATGTTGGTTGTTAGTTGCAACAAACGTACCATCTATATATATAAAAGCCTAAGCAACCGTTCAACTGGGAGCAGACGCTCAACACAGGAGCTGCCCCCTGTTGGTCATTTCACTCCCACAGTGGGAGCGCCACTAAGCTGACCAAGGAGCACCAGATGCAGGGCTCATGACTGGCCACCAGAGCCCAGAGACCACAGCAGAGAGGCAGCGAGCCTACCGAGCAGCGGCGGTGGCAGGTGCAGTGGGGCTGGGATGAGCAGGAGTGGCAGGCAGGAGCAGCAGGCAGCATTGGACTGCCAGTTTTGGCCAGATCCCTGCAGGCCACACCAAGGGACCCTACCAGTACACGAATCCATGTACCGGGCCTCTAGTAGTAATATCAGTTGCAAGCAATAGAGGAAATGGGTGTCTGGTATAGGGAAATTCTTTGTATAATCTTTGCAACTTTTTTGTAGCCTATTCTAAAATGAAACATTTACTTAAATTTTATCTTTATTTATTTATTTTTAAAATATATTTTTATTGATTTGAGAGAGAGAGGAAGGTAGAGGGAGAGAGACAGAACCATTGATGAGAGAGAAACACTAATTGGCTGCCTCCTGCATGCCCCCTACTGGAGATGGAGCACACAACCCCAGCATGTGCCCTGAAGGGGGAATCACATTGGCCTCCTCTTTGTGCATGGGTTGACACTCAACCACTGAGCCACACTGGCTGGGCCATTTACTTAAATTTTAAAACCACAATGAAGAAAAATACTAATCACATTGGATCCTATATAATAAAAGCGTAATATTTAAATCAACCAAACAGCTGAACAGCAGAATGACCATCTAGACGACTGTCTAGACGACCATCCAGGACCACGCTATGACACCCACTGGTGCCAGGTCAGCCAAGGTGGATGCAGTGCAATTGGTTGGGGGTGCAATGCAATATGGGTGCAATGCAATATGATTGCCCCATAGAGGGAGGCCCAGGCCACTGACCAGTGGGCTGTGGCAGGTGGGTGGGGCCTCCCTCTGTGAGGGAAGCCCAGGTCCCTGGTGCCCGCAGCTGGGGGAAGGAAGGCCTACTCTTACATGAATTTCATGCACCGGGCCTCTAGTTTATAATAATAAAAGTGTAATATGCTAATTAGACCGGACAGCCATCATTCCGGATATACTTCCAGATCAAGCCGTGGCAGCAGGGGCCAAGGTAGAGGCCATTAGGGGCGATCAGGCAGGCAGACAAGCAATTAGGGGCAATCAGGCAGGCAGGCAGAGGTGGTTAGGGGGGGATCAGGGAGGCAGGCAAGCAATTAGGGGTGATCATGCAGGCAGGTGAGTGGTTAGGGGCAATGAGGCAGGTGAGCAGTTAGGAGCCAGCAGTCCCAGATTGTGAGAGAGATGTCTGACTGCCAATTTAGGCCTTTCGGAATCGGGCCTAAACCAGCAGTTGGACATCCACCGAGGGGTCCCGGATTGTGAGAGGGTGGAGGCTGGGCTGAGGGATTCCCGCCCCCATCCATAAATTTCATGCACTGAGCCTCTAGTCTACTTATATAAAAACCCTGGGTGTAACATCACGGCCAGAACTGCAACCAACCTGAAGGAAGTCAGTCCTGCAGAGTTGTCTTGGAAACGGCTGTGCCCTCCCCCAGCTGTTTCCTGGAGGGCGAGGTTTCAGGCAGGAACCCACCCTTGGAGCAGAGCGTGGAAGTGAAATTATTTGTAATGGATCTATTATTGAAGCTACCTTTGGAAATACTATATCTATAGATCAGTGGTTCTCAACCTTGGCTGGACATTAGAATCACCTGGGAATCTTTTTAAAATCCTGATTTCTGGGCCTCATCCTACAGAAATTCTGTTTCTTTGTTACTAATGTTGTGGCCCCGTCCCATAACAAAGAAACAATGAGGCCCAGGAATCAAGATTTTTAAAAGATTCCCAGGTGATTCTAATGTGCAGCCAAGGTTGAGAACCACTGCTATAGATAATATTAAAAATATATCTAAACGTGCAATTCTTTGTCCAAAAAATGAGCATGTTCAAAAACTAAATGAAAATTTGGATATACTCGATGGAGATTTTCACACATATTTGAGTGATGATTCCATTGATTCAACAGATGATGCTGAAAAGGAAAATTTTGCCATCGAATTTCTTAATAGTATTACTCCTTCAGGACTGCTGTGTCATAAATTAAAATTGAAAGTGGTGCAATCATCATGCTAGTGAGAAATCTTAATAGTAAATGGGGTCTTTGTAATGGTACCAGATTTATTATCAAAAGATTACGACCTAACATTATCGAAGCTGAAGTATTAACAGGATCTGCAGAGGGAGAGGTTGTTCTGATTCCAAGAATTGATTTGTCCCCGTCTGACACGGGCCTCCCATTTAAATTAATTCGACGACAGCTTCCCGTGATGCCAGCATTTGCGATGATTATTAATAAATCACAAGGACAACCTCTAGACAGAGTAGGAATATTCCTACCTGAACCGGTTTTCGCACATGGTCAGTTATATGTTGCTTTCTCTTGAGTTTGAAGAGCATGTGATGTTACAGTTAAAGTTCTAAATACTTCATCACAAGGGAAATTAGTCAAGCACTCTTAAAGTGTTTTCACTCTTAATGTGGTATACAGGGAGATATTAGAATAAGTTTAATCACTTTATCAGTCATTGTTTGCATCACTGTTGTTTTTATATCATGTTTTTGTTGTTTTTATATCATGTTTTTGTTGTTTTCATATCATGTTTTTATCATTTTTATATCATGCCTCTGTTGTTGTTATATCCTTTTGTTACTGTTTATTTATTAATAAATTTATATATTATTTCCATATACATTTTACTGATTTCCTTTCATCTCTCACACTTCTATTATAGAGAAAGGGCAAATAGCAATATTAAAATATCTCCGCTAATTAATTCCCTTTTTAAAAAAATATATTTTATTGATTTTTTACAGAGAGGAAGGGAGAGAAATAGAGAGTTAGAAACATCGATGAGAGAGACACATCAATCAGCTGCCTCCTGAACACTCCCCACTGGGGATGTGCCCACAACCAAGGTACATGCCCTTGACCGGAATCGAACCCAGGACCCTTGAGTCCACAGGCTGATGCTCTATCCACTGAGCCAAACTGGTTAGGGCAATTAATTCCCTTTTAATGTGCATGAATTTCGTGCACCAGGCTACTAGTATATTATAAAAGAGCATCTGCACAATGATCCCTATTTCATATAATTAATACTAGAGGCCTGGTGCACGAATTTGTGCACAGGTAGGGCCCCTCTGGGTGGCCTGCAGGGATCAGGCTGAAACCCACAGTCCAATGCCACCTGCAGCTCCTACCTGCCACTCCCACTCATCCCGGCTCCACTGCACCTGCCGCGGGCTCGCACCCAATCAGTCCCGATCTGAAGAGGCTTGCACAGCTACAGCAGCGCTTGCCAGCCATGAGCCCTGAGTCTGGTGCCCTCCCGAGGGGAGTGGCCTGTGGGATCAGGCTGAAACTGGCTCTCTGACATCCCCCGAGGGGTCCCGGATTGAAAGAGGGTGCAGGCCAGGCTGAGGGACCCCACCGGTGCATAATCGGGCTGGTGAGGGACTGCAGGAGGGCTCCAGGGAGTGTCCAGGCCATCTCGCTCAGTCCCAATTGGCCAGACCCCAGCAGCAAGCTAAACTACTGGTTGGAGCATCTGCCCCCTGGTGGTCAGTGCACGTCATAGCAACTGGTCAACCAGTTGACTGTCTGCCCCCTGGAGGTCAATGCACATCATAGTGAGCAGTTGAGTGGCCTTAGCATATCATTAGCATATTACCCTTTGATTGGTTGAACAGTCAACCAGTCACCGGACACTTAGCATATTAGGCTTTTATTATATAGGATGTGAGTGCCTACCAGAGGAAAATCAAAATTTGTGTATGTACTCAGAAATATGACTATAGGTGACATTTCTCCTTTCTGATTTTCTGTATTTTTCAAATGCTGTATTTTACAACAAAAAAATATTAAGTAGTTTAAAAAGCTATCCTATATAATAAAAAGCTAATATGCAAATTGACCAAACAGTGAAATGACTGGTCGCTATGATGCGCACTGACCACCAGGGGACAGATGCTCAATGCAGGAGCTTCCCCAGCCTGCAGGCCCCAGGCCAGCCAAGGCAGGTGCCAGTGGGGTACCCCAATTGCCCCACCAGTCACCCCACAGATGGGCCCTGATCGCCGGCCAGGCCTAGGGACCCTACCCATGCACAAATTTCATGCATCAGGCCTCTAGTAGTCAAATAAATAGGAGACCATGAAAGAGAACAGTGGGAGCAGGGGGATGGGCCACTCCTGGGAATCAGGCTATTCTTTTTCAGACCAGCATCTATAGTCTGACTCAGGAGATAATATTGTCTGGGGGTAGACTGAGAAGCCTGAGTCTCCATGACTATCATTCCTGAGTCACAGTGAGATAAAGGTCCCATCTTTCACTTGTCTGCATTAAGAAAACAGATGAAGTGACTCAAGCACAGTTGGTTAGCTTGCTTGGCCTCCAGATGTGTTTTATTTGTGCTATGCAGTGTTTCAAAACCATGTGAGTATGAATACCTTTATACCAGGCGTCTTCTCTGTTTTGTCTACAGTAACCTCAGTTCACATGTTTCTTTAACTGCCTGGTCCTGGAGGCATTCATTTGGATTCCTGATTTAGGTAAAGAAGCAGAAATAAAGAATTTTGTATGGGTTAGGAGTTCTGAGATTAAATGAGTAAAAAGCAATATTATTATTATTATTATTATTGTTGTTGTTGTTGTTGTTATTATTATTTAAGGAGGGAAGAAAAGAGACATTCTAGTACCAGCATCAATCCAGTAGGCCCTGTGCATGTCACCTTCTACGTGAGTGGAGCCCCTGGAATTGTTCAGCATACAGGCTGTGCAGCCATATACACTAACCCTGACTCTCCATCTGTATCTCACTGCAAAAACACTGTATCTTACAGTGTTGCTTAAGGCCCTGTTTTAATAAGGCATGGTTTTGATTCACATCTTCAATTCAAAACCCTACTTAGTCATTATCATCATCACAGCCTCGTGATATTTATTGAATATTTACTACATACCAGACTCTATGTTGTCTCATTTGCTCTTACACTGGCCTAACCAAAAGTACTAATGTTATTCCCATTTTTCAGATGAAAAAATAGAGACTTGGAGAAGTTAAGTAATTTGCCCAAAATCTGAATCCAACCAGTCAGTCTGACTCCTTAGCCCACCTTCTTAACCATGAAACTTAAAAACTCGGCTTCCTCTTCTCTGCCATGGACAGCACTATAATGGGTTCCAGCTCAGCACTAGGGACCCCAGCATTTCTGAGGTGCAGTACATTTATGAAGATAGTGGAGTTAATGATTTTATTTTATTTAGAAATAATTGCTATTTTAATCTATATGATGCTGATTTTTCTGTATTAATAGATTATTACATATAATTTTGAATATTATTACTAATAATTTTTTCATTTACTTAGATAAAAGTAACTATATTATGATTCCTCATTTTCACTTTGTGCTAAATTTTACTTTCAAATTATATAACTTTCTTGATTGTTTTTAGTAAATGCAATATTTCAATATTGTCATATATACTTTTTTATACATAATGGTTTCTAGGCAGGTCAGTGTTTAGGATATCATATCATCATAGATGTCTCTTTTGCCATAAGAATATGTCCTATATAATAAAAGCCTAATATGCAAGTTGTTCCTTCGGGCGGTCGTTTGACTGGGAATTCAACCGCTCACTATGACATGTGCTGACTACCAGGGAGCAGCACAGAACATGGTGGGCATCGGCGAAACACTGCAACCTCTGGCTGGCTACCTTGGGATGGGGTGATGGGAAGAGAGGTGCAGTGAGAATGCGGGGTGTCCACTGAGCTCGCTCTCACTCCCCCTGCTACCGTCCCCTGGGACGCCAGGGCTTGAGCACTGGGGAAGCCCCCACACTCAGGTGCCAGGCACTGGCAAGGAGACTTGCTCCACACCCATGCGGCCTCTTCTGGGTGAGCCAAGCTGCAACTACCAGGACCACATGGGCTGTCAGGCTCCCCATGGGTTCTCGCAGGAGCTGGCCTGCGAGGCCGGCTGGGAGAAAGCGTGCTGCCCACCCAGCTTCCCAGAGGCCCAAGTTGTGCCCTGGCCCACGGCATCCGGCCTATCTCACCACATCTCCATGTGGGGACTCAGGCACCGTGACTCAGGCAGATGTCAGCTGAGACCTGCCCTTCCACCTCAGACGCTCATGCTTCGATAGCAGGCCAGGCCTAGGGACTGCACCCATGCACAAATTTCATGCACCAGGCCTCTAGTATATATAGAGGCCTGGTACACGAAATTTGTGCATGGGTAGGGTCCCTAGGCCTGGCCAGTGATCAGGGCCCATCAGGGCCTTCCTTCCCCCTGCTGCTGGCTGCAAGCTGGGGCCTTCCTTCATTCCACACCACCCCCTGGTGATCAGTGCACGTCATAGCAAGCAGTTGAACTCCCGGTCGGTTGAACTCCCAAGGGGACAATTTGCATATTAGCCTTTTAATATATATATATTTTAAATACACACACACACACACACACACACACACACACACACAGTGGGGCCTTGACTTACGAGTGTCCCGACTAATGAGTTTTTCAAGATACGAGCTGTCTCTCGGCTGATTTTTTGCTTTGAGTTGCGAGCTAAAATTCGGGTTATGAGCCAGCTTCAGATACCCCACCGGTAGTTGGCGCAGCGAACATCACAGTGAACGCCACAACATCAGCCCAGCATCACGTGTCTCACTCGTTCACTTTAAGATTTGACATACGAGTAATTTGAGTTATGAGCTCCGTCACGGAACGAATTAAACTCGTAAGTCAAGGCCCCACTGTAGAGATATAGATATAGATATAGATATAGATATAGATATAGATATAGATGATATAGATATAGATGTAGACATATGGCTATTAGAAATATGGCATAGCTTGGATACTAATTATATTAAAATCTGTTAATATTCCTACTTAATCCCCTTCTACAATGAGCAGCATAATCAAACAAATTTCCAAAGAAGACATATTGAAGCACAGATGGGTTTTTGATCTCTCTCAGGGAAGTCAAGTGCTTAGGGAATAGAGAATTACAGTATTTGAAAGGGGGAAAAGGAATTGTGTTCAAGAGAACAATGTTAAAGTGGTTGGATTTGGTGCCTAAAGCAGCAAGCTTACAAAGGTTTCCTTGGGTTCACATCAAGGCCAAGAGTTTTGCCGATGGCTGCATTTATATCACCTTTTGAATATACAGGACAGAGGCTGTGCTACCAAAAATATAGCTTTTACTCCTCAAGTTATCAAAAATAAAGACCTTTCCTCCACTCAGTAAACACATCCTCCATGGATGAGAAAAACATATTCTAAAACCTTGAATGACTCTCAGATCTGCATCTCCAGGTGAGCTCTCACTCCTGAAATCCAGACCTGTCCCCTGCTTTTCACGGTATACCTTCCCCTGGATGCCTTACTGGACCCTCAGATTCTTCCAACACTAACCGCGTTGTCTCTGTCTCCCCCAACACCCACATAACAATAACAGCCACAACCACAACAACGCAATCCTACCTCATGTAGTTTCCATTTAAGGCCTAGAAAAGCCAACCAACGAAATTAGCCCCTTCCTTCAATCTACAAATACAGCTGATTACCAACTCATGAAGATTTGATTTCTTTAATATCTCTCAAATCCCAGGACTGTCTTACAGGCCTGCCCTCCTCCCTGCGCTGACCATGCCACCTGGACAGCAGACAGTGTCTAATTTATAACTGAGACATTCAATGGGCCTCTACTGCCCATTGCCCAGATAGTGCCCAACAAAATGTTTGTCTGTTTGCTGTTGGGAAGAAGGAGAAATGAATGAATGGCTACAGAGTTAATATTGCGGGAAATGTGCTTGTCTTGGTCATTTGAATCTAAAGTAGAGAGATTCTTTTTTTTTTTTTAAGTGGAGAGATTCTGTTTCTTTTTGTTGTGAGCCTCCCATCTAGACTTTTAAAAGACTTTTGGTACTTTTCTTAGATCCATCTGAAGGAATTTTCTCTAAACTTTGTGACTACGTGGAAGTTAAATTTCAAGTCCATGCATTTATTTTTACACCACGGACTCCTCCGTGCTGCTTGGAGAGGCAAGTTATGCCTCCCTATGCCTTTTGGCTGCCGGCTCGGCCTTTAGGTGTGGTGTTCCTCTAACAGCCTTCCTCAGCCAATTCAGAGATGGAGTTAAGCTCCCACTGTTGTAAGTGATCCACTACATAGATTGAATTAACTTCTCTTCTGTGCATCTTTCAGAATGGCAAGAGCTCTTTGCCATCCTTGGGAGAACTGAGAAAATAGTCCCTCAAATCAGTTTCTGTTTTGTGGTTCACAGGAAAAACCCTAATGTGGAAAAGCTGCAGGGTTGCAAAAAAGGCCTTAGGAAAGGTTTCTCCGAGGCCTGACCAGAGATTGTGATTCTCTGAATAATGGATGGGTCGGTCTGGCCTTACCCTTGCCAGATCATCCATTCACTGCCTTCTGCTCCAGAAAGCAAGAAAGCCCCCCAGCCATGGATATGAGACCAGCAAAATACCCTTGTTCTTTATCTCCTGAGTCCCCTTTAAACACCCCACCAAGATGTAGCCTCAGAGTTGGGGATTTAAAAAAACAACAACCCTGCAACCTCTACTTCATTTGGAAACTCAATTTGCTAGGAACTAGGCTGGCACAAAAGGAACAGGCTTCGTGGAAAGCTATGTTTTCTTTTTGCTTCTCTTTGGGGAGGAATGGTTAAGAGCTGTGATGGCAGACATGAAAGTGAGCCCGGGATTTTACAATTGGCCTCCTTGGAAAGACCTTTCCTTGACCTCTGTTCCCTAGGAAGAGGAAGGTTGCTAACCGGAATATCACAAGGTTCCATTGATAAAATGTCTCCCCAACCAAACCCTGTATGATGACAACTAGTGGATGGAAAAATTCCCCCCAAATCATGACTGGCTATCCACCCTCCAAATTACTTCACTGCCTGCCAAAGGTTATCTATGAGGAACTAGGAGAGGAAGTGTATTTAAAAACATCCCTGGGACTTGTATACAATGTCTTAAGGTGTTTGATCCTTTTATGAACTGTTGACAGCTTTTTGCCATTGAAGTCCATGTGAGAGCTGCCAGCCAAGCAAAAGGAGGAAACAGGGCCAAAGTGCTTGACCAAAGAGCCCCTGAGAGCTGGTTAGATCACAAGACGAGCCGGCCAGAGAGAAGGAATGGCCCAGAATTCCAAGAAAAGCTTAGGCAGCTGTATTAGCAGTTTCAACAAGACCTATTTTGGCCATCCAAGTGTTTCCCCTCGAGGGTGATATCCTTTTCACTTCCAGTATCATCACCATTCATTCAAGGATCCATGCAAATAGTAATTCCCAGAGTTGAGGATTATTAATAACCACTACGGTGCACTAAGTCAGCAAATGCACTTCATTAGGCCATCACCAAGCAAACTCAGTTGAGTTTCCTAATGGCCGTGACAGTTGCTTAATTGGACTAGTAACTCTGCTTAATTGGGACACACTACCGCTCTAGCTAGGGTGTTTTATCCCTAGCTCCTGGTGGATCCGTCTGTCTGCACTTCATTAGGTTCTCTGTATTTCTGTGAAATGTGCCCGATGCAGGCTGCAGTTCTACCCCTTCCCATGTGGGCAAGTATTCTTGGAGACTCCAACACTGGTGTCAGTTTGACAAGCCATGAATTGGAGGGAGGCCTTTAGCTAAAAAATGAGCATATAATATTTATGCTCATAAGTCAATAATAATGCAACATTACCCTCATTAGTATGGAGGGTTTTCCCAAACCCTCCCAGGCATCACTCCTACTTTTCATGTTGCTCTATATTCCCTCCTCATTGCTCCCCTTTTATAGAAGCCCACCTTTCCAACACAGGCTTTGTATGCCCCCTGCAGCTCAGCTCACAGCTCAAACTTGATATAATACATAGCTCTTTCCCATGCCTCTCTGCTTAGCTCCTTCCAGCATTGACCTTTGCCATGATGGTTTGCTGGGTTATGTGCCCATTAGTGACCCATTTCATGTGAGTTCCCATGGACACTGACATAAACACACATTCTTTTCCCTGGTGCCTCCTGGTCACTATTTTCATCATATAGCAAGTGCCCTTCCACCAGCCAGCCCATATCATGGCAGGACGATTCCATTTGTGCTATAAATTCCTACAATCTTATGAGGATCTATACTTCAAAAATAATATTATCATAGCCATGCTGATGTTGTAGACAGCCGAACAACAGCACAGAGTTAATAAACAAATTTTCTAGAGGCTTAGAGTCCATTAGACATTCACAATTTGGACAGGGGGGCCGTGAATTCTACACTTCCACACCCATGTTGCAACCACCTGACCACAGTCAACAAGCATAAGGTTTCTTAGAAAAGCCTAATTTTCTTCCAAAACAATCTGCTTAAAAAAAAACTTAATTATTTCTTTTGCTTCATTCAATAGGCCTCCAATTATGTTTGTTTTTTAATAAGTTTGACTCATTTTCATATTAAATTGCTTGATCATTTCTTTTAAGTTAGTAAGGCGTTTCTGTGCTGTGCTTTGAAGTACAGTTTTTGGGTTTCTTTGGTTCCCCTTCAGGGTATGACAAACTATTACATTGTCTTGAGAACTGGGGATAAACTGGATCAGAAAGACAGAGCAAGTGGAGCTCAGGGACATGATTTCTAAATAACATTTCCCCTGTGAATGATTCTACATTTCCCTCTTATTCATGTTTTTGTGTTGGTGGTTTTTTTGTGGTCTAGAATGAGACAAAAAATGAAATAGTAGATCCACATGTGAAA
>NW_005871230.1:89446-107939 GCF_000147115.1 Myotis lucifugus | reverse complement strand
CCCAAGGGCCTGAGATTTTCTGTAGTTAGAGACCCCAGATAAGTAAAGGAGATGTGAAGGAACCCCCAATCTTATGGATCTAACTAACAGTCAAACAGCTTCTTTATAAAAGGACAGCTCCTCTATTACACAAATGATAACTCTGGCAAATTTTAAGTCCTAATTTATTGCATTGTAGACCTTAATTTTTATGCTTTGAGAGATAGTATGTCCTGAGTAAGAAAAGCAAGAACTTTGGAGTCAACAGATCTAAACTCAGGCCCAATATTAGCTCTTGACCTTGAACAAATAATTCTAGTCCCTGATTTTCAGCTTCTCCATAAACCAGAAACAACAAAACCTACTTGACAGGGTAGTTATGTACATAACATAGAGTACTGGGCCCACTTGGAGTGCTCCTTAGCTCACAAGCAGGGGAGAAGTCTCCTCCAGCCCACCACATTCCTAGAGAGCACCCACAAGGCTGTGGATTCTACCTCTGGTCAAGTGCACAATGGTGCCCTCTGCTGGCGAGGCAGCCTACCCAATGGTAGAAAGTTTTGCAGTTTTCAGATTGAACAGGGCTTCTTACTTACTAAATGACTCAACAACAAAACAGTCTATATATTATGTAATACTCTGTACTCCATGGATATTTGACTTACCAAAGTGTCAACTGACCAACTAGACCAAGTTGGGTGAGGAGGGCAGCCAATCAATGCGCAGTCTCCTACTGGGCTGTAAGTCCCTGGGGTAGGTACCATATGTGTTCTATGTACTATCTCCTGAACTTAGCACAGTCCCCAGCCACGGTTCATGGTCAGTAAGTATTTGTTGAATGACTGAATTGAGTCTAGCCACAACCTAATATGGCATGACCTGATTTTTGAATTCTCTGGAAAATTCACTCTTCCATATTTTTTTTAAAATACATTTTATTGATTTTTTACAGAGAGGAAGGGAGAGGGATAGAGAGTTAGAAACACCGATGAGAGAGAAACATCAATCAGCTGCCTCCTGCACACCCCCTACTGGGAATGTGCCCACAACCAAGGTACATGCCCTTGACCGGAATCGAACCTGGGACCCTTCAGTCCGCAGGCTGATGCTCTATCCACTGAGCCAAACCGGTTAAGCCTCACTCTTCCATATTTTAACAGGATCTGAGAAGGAGACTATTAATGGCTTTTCTACCCCAACTAAGGCTGTTGCATTTTTCCCACCCAGTGTCATTAAGTAGACCAGGGTTTCTATCTTTAGTTTGAGGCAAGACATGGATGACAAACTCTTTTGTTTTTACCTTCTTTTCAAACCCAATCATCACCACCTTACTTCCTGTCTCTTGTTCACTGGGGACAAGAGCAGTAAACGTAGACTTCAGATAAGACAAAGTCTACCTTGGCCACCATCAGAGAACATTTATTGAAGTACTTGGCACCAAGGCACCAGCAGTGAGGAACCCTGGTGACTCTTGGGTGACTGAGTGGCTAGAGTATTTTTAGTCCGGAACCAGGGAACCATGTCAGAGGGCATTGGCAAGATCCGACATTTTTAAAATGTTCCCTACTGTAGCCCCAGCCAGGATGGGTGTAACTGAGTCAGAGGCCAGAAGAGCCAGAGGAAAGGAAGGAAGCAGGGTGTGTTAGCCACATGACTGAAGTGATAGGGCATATGGTTCTTAAGCAGGAAAAGACGTGTAGGCTGGACAAAAATGTAAACACTGGGGGCGTTTGGAGAACTTGGGAGGTTTGGGAATTAAAAGTTCTGTGAGTCTGGTGAAAAGAAAGGGTGGCTTTGATGTGGAGCAGACTTTTCAACTGCAGCAGAGTTGCCATCTCTTCTGGTTGCCTAAAATAATATTTTAAGGAAAAATAAGATGGTGTTCTTTGCTTAGAGATGTCCTGCAAGGGATACAATCCTAAGTGTTTTCAAGTTGAAGGAGAAGATACCATTAAGCATCTAATGGAACCAGTAAGTCCAGTCCATAGCCCGCTGCCAGGCATTTGGCTACTCCTGGACCTCCAGTTGGGTGACTAGCAACCCCTGAGGCAGTGCATACAGCTGAGGAGTCTGGGAGACGCCACTCATCAGTTGAAACGAGGACTGTTGAGTAGCTTCCTTAATCAGTGTGTTATTCTCACTCTCGGTCTCAAATTGGATTTTCAGAGGCAGGAAGGACAGGTTATTTCCTTGAGCTGATCATCCCTTGGGGGAGAATGAGGGAAGAAGCATGACCTTGCAGCCAGAAAGCTAGAAGGCTTTAGTAGGAAGTCCCTTCTAGGGCTCTTCATATCTGCCAGAGCCGGACATATCCAGGCCATGTGAACAACGAAAAAGAGCCCAGCACTGGGATTCAGGGGGCTTAGGTTTTATTTCAGGTCACTTACTAACTAGCTTTGTGACCTTGGGCAGATGGTTAAATCTTTCTACACCTTGGTTTCCACACAGAGGGTAGAACCAAACAATTACTATGGACTCAAGTTTTAAATCTCCATGACCCCATGGCTCACAACAAAGTCATAGATAAGTTAAGTTTGACTCTTGCTCCTCTGTATAACTTTGGGCAAGTTTGTAATTCCACGAGGTGCCTCGGTTTCCTCATCTGTACATTTGAGTTAATTATACTAGTTTTTCAGCATTTTGAGACCTTACAGATAATAGATATTATGGAAACTTTAACTACTATCGACGTCCCTAGTCATGTTCACTTGAGTGAACATCATTTGTTTTCATCTTATATAGTTTGACCTGCTCACTCAAATCCATTCTGGTCAGCTTGAGCTGGTGTGTTTGTCCCCCTTACTTCCTCTTGTAAACTCTCCTGTCATGATGCCTGTCTTCCGTAGAGCGGCTCACAGAGCTGCGTCTTGAGTAAGAACCTGTTATTCCAGAGACTTGGCTTCTAGCTCAGGCCCTGCCATTAGCAACCTGGGTGACCCTGAGCAAGTTATGTCATAATATTTGAGCTTTAGTGTCCTGGCCTTCAAAACACAAGAAGGTTAGGAGACTTGACTTTGAGTGGTGAACACCCAATACAATATACAGATAATGTGTTATAGAATTGTACACCTGAGATCTATATAATTTTATAAACCAATGCCACCTCAATGAATTCCATAAAAATTTTTTAAAAGACAAGGAGTTTAAGCCAGATCATTTCAATGGTACTGAACTGCACCAATCTGTAACTTTGCAAATGCTTAAGGCAATGGAGAAAAGAATAAGACACAAATAATTCATATGGAGTGATCAATCCTATAAACCAGTCAGAGTTGAATTTACAATAACTCAAACTGTGGTGCTTAGAGTAACTTACCATACAATCCTTTGTGGCTCTGTTAAAGCTTTAATTCCTAAAAGATTATTAGTATGTTGCAGTGAAAATTATACTTGTATGATTCAAGTCCTAACTATGAGACTACACACTGTTCTTGCTTTGGAAATGGTATGAGAAGGAAACAGGCATTTGAAGCCATGGGATTTATACATGTCATTTTGCAGCGTATAAAGCAAATAAGTCGTACTTAAAATGGAAAACAACCTTGTTTATCTTTGAATATCTGTGGTGCAGAGTAGCTCTAGTTGGTTTTCTCTCTCAGGAGCTATCTCCCCCCATCTGTAGAGTTGGTCTGTGCTCTCAGCCACTCAGGGGCTTTTGTGTCTTTCACAAGTTCTGCCATGCACCACACACGAGCGTGGCGGTTTCCTTTGGGTTTTCTAGAGTTGTTCTTACTAGTGAGGCAGAAAGGCCTCTTTTTCCAGCCTACTTTTGAGCCATAGATTGGCGTTTTTGTATGTGGTTTTCTTTTCTTGCCGTTAGACTAAGTGTTCCTATATATTCTCTATACAGTCTTGCGTTGTGTATTAACATGCATTGTTAGGCAATTTCATCATTGTGCAAATATCATAGCATACACTTACAAAACCTAGATGGTGTAGCCTGCTACACACCCAGGCTCCATGGTACAGCCTATTGTTCCCACGCTACAAACCTGTACAGCATGTTACTATACTGAGTACTATAGGTAATTGTAACACAATGATATTTGTGTGTCTAAACATAACAAAACAGAGAAAAAGTACAACAAAAATACAGTATAAAAGATAAAGAATGGTTCGCTTGTATAAGACACTTACCATGAATGGAGCTTGTAGGACAGGAAGTTGCTCTGGGTGAGTCAGTGGGTGATGGTGAGTGACTGTGAAGGCCTAGCCCATCACTGTCCACTGCTGTTGACTTTCTAAACACTGTTCCCTTGGGCTGCACAACATTTATTTAATTTTTTTTTCTTTATTCAATAATAAATTAACCTTAGCTTACTCTAACTTTCTGATGTTATAAACTTTTTAATTTTTTAAAACTTTTTGACTCTGTTGTAATAAAATCAGTTTAAAAGACACACATAAAAATATTTTTTTCTTTATGTCCTTATTCTATAAGTTTTTTTCTATTTTTAAAATTAAAATTTTTTTTTTTTTACTTTTAAACCTCTTTTGTTAAAAACTGAGACACATTGCCCTGCAGGTGTGGCTCAGTGGTTGAGCATTGACCCATGAACCAGGAGGTCACAATTTGATCTCCAGTCAGGGCACATGCCCTGGTTTTGGAGTGGATTACTAGTAAGGGGCTTGCTGGAGGCAGCCGATCAATGATTATCTCTCATCATTGATGTTTCTATCTCTCTCTCCCTCGCCATCTCTTTGAATTCAATAAAATAAAATAAAAACATATTAAACAACAACAACAAAATGAGACACAAGCCCTAACTGGTTTGGCTCAGTGGATAGAGCATCAGCCTGCGGACTGAAAGGTCCCAGGTTTGATTCCAGCCAACGTCATATACCTTGGTTGCGGGTACATCCCCGGTGGGAGGTGTGCAGGAGGCAGCTGATCAATGTTTCTCTCTCATCGATATGTCTAACTCTCTATCCCTCTCCCTTCTTCTCTGTGAAAAATCAATAAAATATATATTTTTTTAAAAAATGAGACACAAGCACACACACACACATTCACTTAGGGCCTACCCAGGGTCAGGATCATTGCTGTTACTATCCACCTTGACATCTTGTCCCGCTAGGCTAGAAGGTCTTAATAACACACATGGAGCTGTCCTGTCTTCTATGATAACGTCTTCTTCTGGAATACCTCCTGGCGGACCCACCTGAGGCTCTTCTTGAGGAGGTGTTACTCTTTTCAGAAATATGACCATGATAGTTTGCTTGGTTTGTTTCTTTTTTTCATCATAGATTTGCTTGTAAGCAGATAATGCACCATGAGCATTCTTCTTTATTAATGAAAATCTTTTGGTGTTGGAGTCCATATTTTCAAACATTTTAAGCAGCTTGCTGAGGTCTGCAAAAGCCTCTGCTAAACTCTTCACTGTGAATTTTGTGTGTGTGTGTGTGGGCGGGGGGGGGGGCGGGGGGGGGAGGGGGCAGGGTTCTGTTCTTTTTCTTCTCCTGTAGTTTCTTTTCTCTTGTCTCTTCTTCAGCTATATGGTCCTATTCTGGTTCCAACAATTTGTTAATCAATACCTCAGGAACTTCCTCTAGGAACTCCTCAATGTCACCCTCACCCACACCTAGGTTAAAGTTGTTTGCTATTTCAACCACAACGTTGTTATTTTTTTGCAACTTCCTTATCTTTGGCAAATCCTTTGAACTCATGGAGGAACCTCTTGAGTGCCTTCTTCCAGATGCTATTCGTGCACTCCTTTTGGTGACATCATCTCAAGGCCGAGCAAGATTATAGATACAGAGATGGTATAATCATTCCAGAATTGCATCATTGTTTTCTCAGTATTTTTTTCAGTTGCAGCAATAGCTTGAGCAAAAGTCTTCCTCAGGGAACAGAAAAGTAGGTCTGATTCTAAATCTTAAAAATTTCAGCTCAATAAACTGGTGAATATAATAGAATCAGGGGCAAAAAAAGGGAGTGGACTGACAATTCTCGGGGAGAAAGGGGTGTGGGGTTGCGGGAAGAGACTGGACAAAAATCGTACACCTATGGATGAGGACAGTGGGGGGGGCGGTAAGGGAAGAGGGTGGGGTGGGAACCGAGTGGAGGGGAGCTATGGGGGGGGGAGAGAAACAACTGTAATAATCTGAACAATAAAGATTTAAAAAAAAATTTCAGCTCAACTCCTATTTATTGGAAATACATGAAGGGACATCAAGCTTAAACTTCCCTTCATGACTTTAACATAAAAACAGAGTTGCACAAAGAGCCATCTGAATTATTTGTGAAGAATAGTTCTCTACACTAAACTTGCTTGCTTTCTCCCTGATGTGAAAAGTCATTTTTTTCATACCATATAAAATAGTAAAAACAACAAAAACAAAAAAAGTCCTCCTCAGGTCATAGGCCTTAAATGCTGATCCAAAAAGGCATTGGAGGAAGAAACACCACTTTGATATTGGTATGAAGATCACCAATAAAAGGAGGCTGTCCCAGAGCACTGTCAACAACAAACATGATTTTGAAGGGTACGTTATTCTCTAAACCAACGATGGCGAACCTTTTGAGCTCGGCGTGTCAGCATTTTGAAAAACCCTAACATAACTCTGGTGCTGTATCACATATAGAATTTTTTTGATATTTGCAACCATAGTAAAACAAAGACATATTTTTGATATTTATTTTATATATTTAAATGCCATTTAACAAAGAAAAATCAACCAAAAAAATGAGTTCGCGTGTCACCTCTGACACACGTGTCATAGGTTCGCCATCACTGTTCTAAACAGTACTTCTCCACTTCGTTGGCATAGCAATTCAGGAGGGCATGTTGGATGAGGAGCGGAGTCATCTAGGACTTCTATTGCTCCTGCAGTAGAATGGCAGTGTGTGCTTACTGATATGCCTGAAGGTTCTCACTGTGCCAGGTCACAAAGGGTTTCATTTATAGCCTGCAACATTGCCCCCAAGCAAGGCTGTTATCCTGTCCTTAAAAGCCTTCAAACCTGGCATTGATCTGGCCTCCTAACTGATGAAAGTCCTCTCAGACATCAGTTTCAGAATAAGGAAGTTTCATCCATATTGAATATTTGCTCTGGTGAGTAATATTCCTCCACAATCAGCTTATCTAGAGTTTCCAAAAATTCTTCAGCTGCCTTCTCATCAGCACTCCCAGACTTACTACTCACATTACATCACGTCATGAATAACAATTCTTGGATCATTTCAACCATCCAGAGCTAGCAATAAATTCAATATCATACTTGGGTCCAATCTTTTCTTTCAACATCGTGGACTTTTTGCTTTGGCTGTGATCTTTGTGGTTCTTAAAAGGATATGCTCCTGTGTCTGGTCTTCAATCCAGGCCATTAGACCTTTCTCTCTGGCTGATATAGGCCCTTCTCACATTTTTGTTAGTCTATTGCCTTCAATGAAGCAGATTCTTTAACAACTTCCATCACTTTGTTCTTGTTCTTCAAGATCTTAGCTGTGGTGGAATGAGACATGCCTGACTGGCAAGAAATAGCCATCATTGATTTTTCCCCCTTTGTAGTCTTTAATTTTGTTTCCAGGTCAATCACTTGATGTGGCCTCGTACTGGCAACATTAGCAGTGGATTTTGTAGGCTTAGGACCCATGATGAACAAAACAACTCGAGATTAAATCAAGCACAAGAGGAAATGATGCAATCAACAAATGCAGTAAGCACAAGATTATGAGGCTTTTTGCCAGCATAACATGGCAGGCTGTTTTACAGCATTTTTTTATAAGTAGAAGGAATGCACTCTAAAATAATGATAAAAAGCAGACCATCATATAGTAAATATAAAAACCAGCCACATAGTTGTTTATTATCATTGTCAATTATGTACAGCACATGATTGTAAGTGCTAGACTTTGATATGACTGGCAGAGCAGTAGGTTTGTCTTCCCCAGCATCACCATGAGCATGTGAATAATGCACTGCTGCACTGTGATGTCAGGATGGCTATGACGTCACTAGGCAGTAGGAAATTTTTAGCTCCATGAAAACCTTAGGGGACTATTGTTGTATATGTGGTTTGGTTGTTGACCAAAACAACTTATGCAGTGCATGCCTGTGCTTGCTGGAGGTGCTGAACTACTCCCCCCAAACATGCATCCCCAATTTCAGGGAGGCGAGGCTGCTCTGGGCTGGATCTGGGTGTGCACGTAGAATGCCCTGCCCAGGGATCTCTCCAGGGTTGATCAGCGGTGTCTGACATTGTTGCTCCTCCCTGCTGTTGCTGCTCTACTGCATTTACCATCAGGAGAAGATCCTATTACCTCTTTTTTTTTTTTAATATATTTTATTGATTTTTTTACAGAGAGGAAGGGAGAGGGATAGAGAGTCAGAAACATCGATCAGCCGCCTCCTGCACACTCCCCACTGGGTATGTGCCCGCAACCAAGGTACACGCCCTTGGCCGGAATCGAACCCGGGACCCTTGAGTCCGCAGGCCGACGCTCTATCCACTGAGCCAAACCGGCCAGGGCGATCCTATTACCTCTTGATCTAGTGTCAACTCCTACACAACAGAGGACCTTTCCCACCCCTGAATTTCATTCTAGAAGTTCTATCCAGTGACTTAATATGTTGACATTTTCTTGTTTGATTTCCTCTTTTTAAAAAAAATCAGGATACTGAAGAAGGTCTCAGATATTCTTATGGAGGAAGAGATTTCTCTGGTTCATGAATAAAGGTATACATCTCTTAAATCTCAATACTCAGCTGTTGAAATCATGGTGTTTTACAGCATCTATGTAAGTGAATGGTGACTGATGAGCTGTCAGAGTTGTAAACACTACTTTCACTAACTTTAATTAACTTGGAATATAGAATGTTGGCATTTGGAGAAATGTGAAAAATTGTTTTGCTGAGGGCTCTTTTGATTGTAAGTGACAGAGACTCCAAATTTATGAGCCTTAGCCAAGAAGTGGTCATTATAGATTCCCATAACCAAATCACAGGAAGGTAACTACGGAGCTGACCTGGGTGTCATCCAGATCCAGGGACTTGGAAACCATCAGGAATCTGTTTTCTCCTCCCCTTCTCTCATCTTGGCTTCTACCTGGTCTCTTGCTCATCAGCTCCTTCATATGTTAGGGGATATAAGGACAGGCAGCTCTGGGGCTACATCCTTATGGTTAGAATTCCCAAGGAAGAAGATAAATATCCCTGCCTGATGCTTTATTAAAAACCACAAGGAAAGGTTTGGGTTGGCCCTACTGGGGTCACAGCTCTACCACTGGCTCATCCCTGTGATCAGGTGGGTGGAGAGTGGCAAGTGGCTGCCGCACCAGAATTACAAGACAAGCCATTGTGGGAATGGTGGGGAGAGAGAGGCAGTTCCCCAAAGCCAGGGTGGGGGCAGGTGCAGTTCCTGAAAGGAGAAAGGGGTTCTGGGAACCTCAAAACAACAGTTACACAGAAAAGCAAGAGTGGAATTTAGTCTATGACCTTGCTGTGAACCATACAGTCATGGAGGTTTGAAATGCAAGGGTCTGTAGAAAGTATCTGGTTCCACCCTCCAAGTGTGCAGAGAGGTCTAATAATCTGTCCAAGGCCACAAGCAACAGATGCCCGCTTCATAGGTCAAGGGCTGGTGGCAGTGATCCTCTATAGGCTGAACTTAATTTTCAGCTAATTTTATAAATCTAAAATCCATACTTGGTAGATTTGAGTTTTTGCCAATTTCCACTGTGGCAGAAGTGTAGACAATGTGGTAGTTAGCATTTGCATAAATTTGTCTACATTTACATCACCTGTTCAGAAATGGCTCTTACCTGGCAGCAGAAATGATTTAGTTAACAAAATCTCAGAATCTTTAGTTTAACAACAGATAAGAAATATAGGTGAATTATTTAGAAAATGTAAGCTGAAGTATTTAAGTTATATAACCATAAAAAAATCCTTTAATACTGACCTTACCCCAGTAAGTTAGCTATACTTCTTAGTTATCCTTTATCCTATATAATAAAAGCCTAATATGTAAATTGTCCCCTGGGGCGGGTGGTTGACCAGGCGTTTGACCACTCTCTATGACATGTACTGACCACCAGGGGGCAGTGCAGAATATGGTGGACGTTGGCGACACGGTGCTGGCAGTGGGCAGCAGTGGAGGCGCTGCGGGCCCTGAAGAGACCGGGACTGCGGCTGGATGGTAGAGCAGGTTAGTAGGTGGTGCCAGGCCAAGGCGGGTGTGAACAGGGGCCCCCAATTGCCCCACCGCTCGCCATCTGTGGGGTGACTGGGTGGGCGATCAGTGATCGGGCAGCGCCAGGCCAAGGCAGGTGCTAGTGGGGGCCCCAATCACCCCACTGGTTGCCCCACAGATCGGCCCTGATCACCGGCTAGGCCCAGGGACTCTACCCATGCACAAATTTTGTTCACCAGGCCTCTGGTACTTCAAGAAAGAGCTAGGGCCCTAGCTGGTTTGGCTCAGTGGATAGAGTGTCCACCCTGTGTACTGAAGAGTCCTGGGTTCAATTCCAGTCAAGGGCTCCCGGATTGTGACTCAATCCCCAATAGGGAGCATACAGAAGGCAGCCGATCAATGACCCTCTCTCATCATTGATGTTTCTTTCTCTCTCTCCCTCTCCCTCTTCTTTCCTCTCTGAAATCAATAAAAATATATTTTAAAAAAGAAAGAAAGAACACCTTCTGAGACATCGAGAGAGAGAGAGAGAGAGAGAGAGAGAGAGAGAGAGAGAGAGAAAGGAAGGAAGGAAGGAAGGAAGGAAGGAAGGAAGGAAGGAAGGAAGAAAGGAAGGAAGGAAGGAAGGAAGGAAGGAAGGAAGGAAGGAAGGAAGGAAGGAAGGAAGGAAGGAAGGAAGGAAGGAAGGAAGGGCTAGGTTTTCTGTCCTAGGTCAGGATGATAGCAAAGGGTAAGATATCCTTAAGAACTAACAGGATACCAATATGGAAGATCTGTTTATATACTCAGGGGAATTATTTTGGGGAAATGGGGGAGGGGAGAAATGTAGACTCAGAAATGTGTGGCTTGCTCCAGAAAGAAGCGGCACCCTGCTACTTTTACCCACTTATTCTGCTTACACATCACTTACATTTGCTCATTCGTGGCCAGAAAGCCGAGAAGAGATTCCATAAGGAATCACTTTTGGCCCTCCCTTTTTAGTGCCATGTCACTTAAAGCAGTTAATGTTTATGGATAATGTCTCATTACTGCCTTTTAAGTTACATTCCAGACCCCGCCCCTGCCCCTGACATCACTTCGATAATAAGGCACCTGTCAGGCGTGACTCACAGAGCACACCCTCTAGGTCTGTCACAGGCTGCTCTTCAAACAGCCTCCACGCCATCTGCCTCTGTGCTGATATCCTTGTGCCATAAAACACGGCGGTGTCTCAAGCTCTGCTCCCCTCCCTGCGCCCCACCGGCCCCACTTTCTTCTGGCCTGGCACCCAGTCAAGCCTCGGGAGGCCGCTCCCAGGACTGTCTGGCGGGCGTTCTGCCTTTGAGATGTGGGCCCAGCCTCTGTCTGAGGAGCGGAATAGGGCAAGAGCCTGGCTTGGCTTCAGCACAGGTTTGGAAGTTTTATTACCTGGGAATGGTGTGGCTCAGGGGAGTGATGAGAAAGGGCTGCTGAAGGCTGCCTCGGGGTCTCGGTATTGGGAGTCGCTCACTCTGGCGGGAATCCAGCTCTGCAGGGTAATGACCAGGTATAATTAGCAGCTGAGGATGCTGTGAGAAGGGGGTGTGAAATGAAAGTGGAGGCTCAGGCCTGGGGAGCAAGTGTGCCCCCCCCTCCCCCGTCTGATGACCCTCTCTCACTCAGGTGCAGCAGGGGAGCCAAAAATAATATTGCTTTGGAAACCATAGACCCTTTCCCCCCAGAGTAAAGGCCACACTATGGGAACAAAATGTTAGGAGAAAGAAAGAAAGAAAGAAAGAAAGAAAGAAAGAAAGAAAGAAAGAAAGAAAGAAAGAAAGAAAGGAAGGAAGGAAGGAAGGAAGGAAGGAAGGAAGGAAGGAAGGAAGGAAGGAAGGAAGGAAAGAAAGAAAGAAAGAAAGAAAGAAAGAAAGAAAGAAAGAAAGAAAGAAAGAAAGAAACCAAGTTAATGCAAGTTTAAACCTATTTATCAATAAGATACATCCCATAAGTATATTTGGTAAGTAAATTTGAATCAACTACTGTTGGAATTTAAATCTTTTGGTGATATTACTGGTTTCAAAGTACTACTTCACCAAAACTTGGTAGATCTATAATTTGATTATAGAAGATCACAAAACATTCTGAGAACCACAATTTACCTGAGGCTCTTTGGTCTTGATATATACATTTACCTGGTCAGGAGACCAGTGTATATGTGTGAATGCTCTGAGGGCCTTTCCTTAACCACATCCATTGTGTCAATAATTCTGATTTACTTTTATAAAAAACAGAATAGCTTATCCATTCTGTATGATTTTAAGCAACTTCTAATAACAATGGCATTACAATTTATAAGTATATTTCTTATAGTTCTAAGTGAAGTCTGTCAATATTGATGTTCTTGTCTTTTTGGTGCTTGTCATGATACATAAGAAATGTCACTGCTAATTTTCACAACCTTGTTTATTCTGCAAGAGCTCCTTTTACTCAGGAGTAGCAAAAGTATAGAAAAATGTTGAAGAATATATTCTAAACTAGAGGCCCAGTGCATGAAATTCATGCATGGGGGGTACCCCTCAGCCCAGCCTGCACCCTCTCCTATCTTGGACCCCTCGGGGGATGTCCAACTGCCAATTTAGGCCTGAACCGGCAGTCAGACATCCCTCTCAGAATCCGGGACGGCTGGCTCCTAACCACTCACCTGCCTGCCATCCCTGATTGCCCCCTAACCACTCCCCTGTCGGCCTGATTGACACCTAACTGATCCCCTGCCGATATGATCACCCCCAACTGCCCTCCCCTGCAGGGCTGAGGGGACTGGGGAACTCGGGCTAAATGAGGCAGGGCTGGGGAACTGGGGGATTGAGGCTGGATAAGGCTGGATGCTGCGGGGACTGGATGAGGCGGGTCTGAGGGCACTGGGGACTCTGGCTGGATGAGGCATGCAGCGCCTGCCACCCCCAGTGATATTAGAAGCTGGATATTACAGGTGACTTTTCTTTTGTCCTCCTTTCTGTATGTTCTAAATATTACCACAATAAAAATAGTTTATGTTTGTTGAGTGCTTTCTGTGTGTCAGGTTCTGTGTGAAGTCTTTTATGCTCATTATTACATAACATCTTTTTCAATAATCCTATAAGAAAGACCTGGTTATTATCCTCACTTTACTCATGAAGAAACTAAAATTTAAAGAGTTTAAATAAATTTGCCCAACTATTCAACCCCTGTATATCTAATTCCAGAATTTGGGTTATTGGTCACCGTGTTAAACTTCATTTCTTTTGTAGTCAGAAACACACATGCATACGCACACAATTTTTATTGTAAAAATAAACAATAAATCCCACTGTTGTAGTTTAGCAAATTGCATGACAAATAGTAAATGGACACCCAAATTTCCAGACACATCTACTAAAGTTACAGTCTAACAGTTGATTAAGAAAAAACTTAAGATTTACTTAAATTGAGGCTCACCATTTTTAATCAGCTTAAAGTGTGATTTGCTCAGTGTCCACTTCTATGAAATTTAGAAATACATTAGAAAAACAGCATTAGGAAATAGACATAGAAATTATTCAAATAATGAGAAGTTAATCTTTACGGTAAATTGGGTTATTTTTGCTTTGTTTTGTTTTGTTTTTTACTTGAAGGAGAAAAGGCTGCAAGGAAATTAAACCACAATTTGGGGGAAAAAGGAAGAACTATGGTGTGGTAAATGGGAGCAGCTTTTGTCCAACCTCAAGCCACATCTGGGATGACATTTAGTTCTGGGTACCACATCATAAGAGAGACTTTGATCAACTGGAGTGTTTCAGGGGTGAACACGACGGTATGTACCTACACACAGCAGCACGGGAGTTATAGTTGACAAAGGCTTAAGGGAAACAAAAGATCTGGGTCCTGAGCTATGAAGGGCTGTCATGTTGAAGAGGAGTCAGGCTTGTTCTGTATCCTGCCAGAGGGCAGGACTGAGACCAATAAGGCCAGTGTCAGTTCAGTATAAAAAGTCATTCAGAATCTACTAAAACGAGCTTCAAGGGAATGAATAAGAATCCCCAGGATTCCTCCAGCAGAAAGAAGAATGTATGAAACTACCAGTTCAGATGGTAGAATTTTCTTAGTCAGTTTTAAAGAAATGGGAGGCAACTTCTTTTAGGGAATGATTTGAGGGCGTTTTTTTAATCAGAAACCAATAGTACATCTTGCATGATCCTTTTGTCCTCTTCTGCCGCTCACCTTTATTCTTCTGTTCAATAAACATGTCTCCAAAATTATATGACATTGTGCTACTCTCTGGAATTTTGCTTTTAAGCATTAAAAAAATTCCCTTCTGTAATTGTTTATTTAACACAACTCACTAGGAGGAAATAGAGGAGGGGCGAGAGAAAAAAAACAACATGTCTTTGAAAACAAGTAGATAAATTTTTAGATAAACATGAACAGCAATCATGAGGTCTAGACCTATTCTCAGCTAAAATTTTAATGTCCCGTGTGAGCTTCAGTAAGTTAAGTTACTAAGTGCTCTGCGCCTCAGCTCCTTCAGCAGTAAAATGAATATAATAACTCTTGCCTCATGGCTCTTATGGGAATTAGTGAGTTAATGTTTGCTCAGTTCTTTGAGGTCCTTGGATGAAAGGTGTTGTATAAATACTAGGTATCATTATTAACATTTAATAACCATATCTATACTCATGATACCAAGTGTCCGAAGAAACAAAAGCTGTTGCAGGCCACAGAAAAGCTTCCAAAGACTTTGATTCACAAGTGTCTATGAAGACCTAAGTTAGAATTATCAAGAGAGCTTTATGTCTCATAGTCAGCTTAAACGTTGTAGTCCCATGGATTCAACCTGATATTTAGCTATAGATTCAAGAGACGCTTTTTAAAGCACTTTTGCTGTCCTCAACCTAGTTTTCCTTACTACCTTAAACTAGTTTTGGAACTCTCAAAATCTTTTATTTTTCTTATCTAATTATAGTCTCAGTGGAATCTTCTGAATACTTAGACTAAATAGGGTAATGTTTGTCTTTTTTTCTCTTGCAAACAGCAGCTTTTGTCTTTCGTAGAGGAAGAACACCTACAAGTGACTGTCAACCCCGGTGAAGACATAGAGATCGCCTTGCTTTGTCCCCTAGTGTCCAGGGCTCACTGCTGCAGCATCCCGCATCTCACTCTGCTCCTGGTACTTACCCAAAACAGCGGAAGTGGGTGGCGAGTCAGAAAGGGGGAGGTCCTTCTTTGATCTCAGAGGACAAACTTAAAAAATAATCATTTAAGGAGAAGGGAAAACAAATATAGAAAAAGGAGCACTGAGGAGCTACTGAACAGCTCAGGTGTCTGCTTCAAGGTGGAAGAGTCCTTCCTATGAAAAAACAAATCACCCGATAGAAAAATGAGCAATAGTTATGAACAGACATGTAAAAAAGGAAGACTGGCTGATAAGTAAATATGAAAAAAAAATGCTCAAGGAATGTAAATTAAGCAGTGAAGAGACACTGCTTCACACGTTGGGTTGCAAAACCTTTTTAGTTGAAGAATATCACACGTGGAGAAGACAGTGAAGTTACACTGCTGTTGGAAACATAAGTCGATACGACCCCTGGAGAATAGTTTAATTCTATCTGGTAAAGTTGAAGGTGTGTACACACCAAGGCTCAACATTTCAGTTCCAGACCTCCACTCCAGAGAGACTCTTGTACATGTGAACATGGGAATGTGAACAAGACAACTCATAGCACCATCTGTTTGTAATGGTGAGACACAACCTAAGTGACAGGAGCAATCTAAGTGTCCATCAAAAAGAGGTCATTAAGTAGACTGTGGTGTAGTCATAATGGAATACTAGGCACTAGACAGCAGTCAAATTGAATGAACTAGAGCTACAAGTATCACTCTGTATCCCCATTGATAAGTCTAAAACAATGCAACATTCAGGACAAAAATAAAGTCCGTGGAAGCATACAGGAAAAATATCATTTACATAAAATTTAAAAATATTCAGAAGATGACTGGTGGTTGTTATTATAGAGAAATTAAAACACGTAATCTGCGTGTAGAGTCTGAATTTCCAGTCTAGCAGTTTCCTTTAGGTAAGTATTTCAGCACTTTCTTGAAAATTTTGCTTCATTAGTGCCAAGTAATTGCTACAATCAAAATTTCTTTAGAATTCATAGGAATGGGTTCCAAGGGTCCCCCATACCCCTTTAAGAAATATTTGTTCTAACCTAGAGCTGTCCAATAGAAACATGCGAGCCACATATGTAATTGAGAGTTTTCTAGTAGCCACATTAAAACAAATAAAAATGAAGAGGTGAAATTGATTTTGGTAATACATTTTCTTTAACTAAACATATTCAAAATATTCTATATGGAACCAAAATTTTAATAAGATTTTTTTTATGTTTTTTACACTAACTCTTTAAAACTTGGTGTGCATTTTACACTTAGAATGTGTCTATTTGGATGCAAAATTTAGAAATACTTGCTCTGCATTTAGATTTCATAAAATTTAGAGTTGCAAAGGTAGTCACATACCCAAATGGTTCTAAGCATACATAAAAGTTTTCTAACTAAATCGAGTATTGGTTTTTAATTTATGTTTTAATTAATTGAAATTAAATGAAATATCAAATTCCATTCTTTAGTCTTACCACATTTCAAGAACTTGCTAGCCACATATGGCTCTTGGCTTCCATACTGCACATAGCCGGTCTAACCTGTGGTACTAAGAAACTATTTTCACCTACTTTTCCTCTCTGGGATTCCTCTTTTTATATGATAGAAATAAGACTAAGCAAGTCTAGACTGGCCTTTCTGGACAAAGGTAGCCACACAGAGTCACCTGCAGTAAAAGGTGTGTTGACCAGCAAGGGTCAAGGCACTGAATGACACGAGTATAGCCTGATTTATATGCTCAGCCACCTCCTTCCTAAACATCTCAACGGCTCCCAACTGCAAAGCTGGGAGAGTCCCCCATGATTTCGTACACTTGGGGTCACTCTGTGTCTGTTTAAATGATTAAGTTCCCAAAGTGTGAGTGACTCAGTTCTACCAAAACACCTGCCCCTTTCCAAGATCGGGGTGTGGGTGTCCCTGGGACTCCTTAGTAATTTCTAGATTGAATAATTAAACACAAAAGTCTAAAGGAACTCATCTGAGAAGAAACATACAGAGGCTCGCAGAGAAGAGAAGGAGGAGCTCGGAGACCAGGATGATGAAGCAATGCAGGAGGCGGGTGCAGGCAGGACATTGGGAAGTTAACACTGGAAGGGGCCTGTGCAATTTAGCTAGATGCCTCTGAGGTGGGATTTGGCCGAAAAGGGTGGGACTCACTGGACGGAGCTTTAGAAAATCACACTGATTAGAACCTGAAGTGAAACAGACTTATACTGTCCTTGTGACCTTGCTGCTTGGAGTCCAAAGCAGCAAACTGAATGCCCTCTCAGGAGGCAGCACCCGGAGTGCCAGTGGTTAACGTGGAGGGATGGTGGATTTTTAATGAAAGGCTATCAGACTCTGCAGTATTCTAAAGCATCCTCACGTTTTTGTTATGCTTAATGCCAGCTTAGGCACACAACACATCCAATCGCACACACACTCACAGAACCGTAGAAAGGACATAGAGTGGTTTCTTAAGAAAACAACAGCAACAAAGCCTTTGGAACTATTGATAATTAATAAGGCAGGCAGTGGCAATTAATATGTGCAGAGATGGGCGCCTACTGTTCTCTGAGCCATAGCTCATTTAAAATACTCACCCTGTAATTTATGAGCGATATTTAATACCTCAGTGACCATAAACCTCAATGTTTTATTACCACTGCTTAGCATACCTTTGATGTGCTGCCCAGCTCTACACAATCCAAAACAAATTACTTTCAGGAAGCTGGATATTATATAAATGCAGGAAAGTCATAAATAATGCACAGGAGGAACATTTTCTGTGGGTTCTGACATGCCACAATGGGTCTCCGTGAGTCTGACTTCGGAAGCATCTCCCTGGCCCTGTGTGCGGGGCAGCAGGCTGTCTATCTGAGCAGGGCTTGTCAGACAGGGTGGGGATGCTGACTTCCAGGCACACTCACAGCACTCTTCGACCTCTAGCAGAGGCAGATGCCATCGCATGAGGACCTTTTAGGAAGCTATGATCTTCTTAATGAGCCACAGATGTGTAAGGACCAGATCTTTCGTTTGCATTTTTTGGTGGCCTTTTCACAATCTCCTTCCCTGCTACCACATGGCCATGGGAGGAAACCTCCCTCTCCCATTCTCAACAGCAGCTATTCAAAACTCTCCACTCTTTTCCAGGCCCTGAACCCCCACATCTATCTTGGAAGGTGAGAGGACTTACTCCCTCTTTGAGGAAGTTGAGATCATTAGGCAAGAACTCCTCCATCCTCTCTCCCCAACATATTCAAACATT
>NW_005871230.1:36211-89143 GCF_000147115.1 Myotis lucifugus | reverse complement strand
TCCTTCCTTCCTTCCTTCCTTCCTTCCTTCCTTCCTTCCTTACTTCCTTCCTTCCTTCCTTCCTTCCTTCCTTCCTTCCTTTCTCTCTCTCTCTCTCTCTCTCTCTCTCTCTCTCTCTCTCTCTCTCTCTCTCCCTCTCTTCCTTCCTTCCTTTCTTTTCTTCTTTCGAGAGGAACATCGATTTATGCATTCATTGGTTGCTTCTTGCATTCATTGGTTGCTTCTTGCATGTAACCTGACCGAGGATTGAACCCGCAAGCTTGGGGTATGGGGGATGAAACTCTAAACCAGTGGACGGCAAACGGCGGCTCGAGAGCCAAATGCGGCTCTTTGGCCCCTTGAGTGTGGCTCTTCTACAAAATACCACGTGTGGGCACGCATGTACAGTGCTATTGAAACTTCATGGCCCATGTGCAGAAGTCAGTATTTTGTGGAAGAGCCACACTCGAGGGGCTAAAGAGCCACAGTTTGCCAACCACTGCTCTAACCAACTGAGCTACCTAGCCAGAACCTGTGTGTTCATATTCTTGTTCAGGATTTTTTTTCCTGATCTCTTCTGCTTCCACTGCACATGCCCAGTCCTCTTCTCTGTGTACTCATTCTGGGTGATCTCAGCCATCATCCAGACACCAGTGGTTCCCATGTCCTACCTCTGAACCTCAACTCCCTAACCTCCACCAGTTTTCCATTGGACAATTCCACAGGTCAGTTTTCAAATTAAAGTTACAATGAAGGGCAGAGTTCTTCTAGCCTTCTATCCTTTGAAAAGGCACCAAAACATCACACCAAACCACTTTCTAATTGCAAATGAGAAAATGAAGAAATACAATGGCCACCAACTGTGGTATTACTAATTGTGGAACATCCTGATATTATATACCTGTTGATGAAATACAATACAAAGTATGAGGCATTACCTGTAAATTATTCTTTTTTTAATATATTTTATTGATATTTTACAGAGAGGAAGGGAGAGGGAGAGAGAGTTAGAAACATCGATGAGAGAGAAACACCGATCAGCTGCCTCCTGCACACCCCCCCACTGGGGACGTGCCCGCAACCACGGTACATGCCCTTGACCGGAATCGAACCTGGGACTCTTCAGTCTGCAGGCCAATGCTCTACCAACTGAGCCAAACCGGCCAGGGCTCCTGTAAATTATTCTTGCCAAAAAATGTTTAACCTGAATGTAATTAAGTCTTTAGACCCAACTTCCTGTTACATAAAACACTGGGGATAGAGGAATAAGTTAAATGACACCACAAGGTAACAATCAGGTAAATCCAGAGTGTGAGACCTCTATAAAACAACTGGCCTGGTCTCTTTGGAAAGACAATAAATGGTAAAAGTCAATATCATTAATAAAATGAATGATTTTTAGAATGAAAGAACTGAAAAGAGATAACTGAATGCAATGCATGGAACTTGATTGGATCCTGCTTTGAAACAACCAGCCATAAAAGATACTTTGAGTACATTATGAAAAATTTGAACATGGACTTTAATTAGATACTATTAGAGAAATAGTGTAAATTTCCATAAATGTGGTAATGGTATTGTTTATGAAAGAGAATGTCCTATCCTTGGGAGATGCATGCTCAATTATTTAGGGATGAATTTTTGTGATGCCTACAATTTACTTTCAAATGTTTCTGCAAAAACAAACATCTCTCTGTGTATAGTGTATGATTACAAGTCAAATATGGCAAAGCATTAATAACTTTTTAACTTACATAATACATTTAGGAGTGTTCACTATGCCTTCATTCAACATTTGTGCATGTTTAAAATTTTAGAAAAATATATACATATAAATTGAAACTTTTATTCAGTCTCCCACCTACCCCTTCTTTTCTATTCACTATTCACCAAGTAATGAAGCTAACATGGTATCATGGGTAATCTCTCCCTTCTTCCTCAGAGCTCCTGTCTCCCTCCATCCTATCAGCTGGTCTTCATTTCTCCATCTCTGGAGACCAACCCACCCCCTTCTCCACTCATTGCTGCCGCACTGCCCTCCGCAGGCTTCAGTCATTAATCACCTGGGCTCAGGGCCCTCCCCAGTCAGTCCATTCTCCCCACTCATTTCCCTGATGAAACTTTTCTACAGATCCCATGCCTGCAAAATAAGATCAAATTCCAAGAAATAAAAAAAAATTGAAGAATAACTCTGAAAAGAAATTGGAGGTGAGGATGTGGAGGAGGTCAAATTGACATCCAGAGATGCCCTCAAATTTTTTTTTATTTTAAAGCTAGTGTGTGATCCCTAAGCTGCCTCACTCCAGGCATCACCCTATGCTGAGAGAGCAAAGAAGATGGGCCCAACAAAAAGTAGAACGCTCCCTGGGGAACCTCTGCAAAATAGTTTTCTGGATTTTTTAAGGCCTATAAAAGAGTCTTTGAATTATCACAGCTATGACTTTGGAAGCTCAATGAAAGAATAATTTTATAAACTTCAGAAGAGGGCTATAACACTGCTGGTGAAGCTGAGGGGAAGCAGACATTCTCATATATTATTAGCATGAATGCAAATTGGTATGGTCCCTATGGAGGGAAATTTGGCAATATCTAGATGAGTATGATCCAGGCCATGTGACTTCAGAAAATTTGTTCCACAGATATACATGCACAGATGCAAAATGATGTATGGTGAATGTAATTCTCCCATGTCATTTACTGAAATATTGTTTAAGTTGCCAAAATATTGAAATCAGCCCAATGTCTAACAATAAGAGACAAGATAAATTATGGAACATCAACCTTATGGAATACTATGCAGCTACCATAAAAAAATGGGAAAGAGCTCTATATACAAATGTCTACAAGATATATTGTGACATGGAAAAAGCAAGGTACATCGGGGTGTATATAGTACTCTAAGCTTTATGTTAAAATGTAGGAATAAGAGAAAAGGTATTCAAGAACAAAAAAGTCAACAGGGCACACCAAGATAATGCAAGAATATGGACTGCAAAAAGCACCTGCCACTTCTTCTTTTTTTAAAAATAAATATTTTTACTGATTTTAGAGAGGAAGGGAGTAGGAGAGGGAGACAGAAACATCAATATGAGACACATTGATTGGCTGCCTCCTGAATGCCCCCTACTGAGAATTGAGCCCACACTCCAGACATGTGCCCTGATTGGGAGTCGAACCCGGGATCTCTTGGCCCATGGGACAACGCTCAATCCACTGAGCCATCACAGCTACACAAGCACTTGTTACTTCTAAGGTTAGGAAACCACAGGGGGGGACACTGCGTTTATCAGAACCTGGAAACCTTAGGAGGCTTTCATGGACCTAGGACTTGACGTCTGAGAAGGGCTCAACTTGACTCACACTGCTGTTTCTGGGAGAGACGCGTTGGGGACACCAAGGCAGGGACCCCCTGGAAATAGGAACCAATTGGGCTTCCGGTTCCCCTCTTCCTGCCTTCCAGTCTTCTCTAGTCTTCCCTACTGGCTGATTTCACTGGGAACTAGCTGACAAAGGGAAAATGTAATTTCCAGAGCCACAGAGTGGATTATAGAAGGATGGATTGGAAGCTGAGAGGCAATACTTAGTAACTAGCACACTAGATTCAATAGAATGGCCCGTTTGGGCACAGGATCATACTTGTGGCTGTTGGAAGTGATGATGGACTTCTCATCATGCCCTTCCCACCACAGCCTGGGCTGAGCGCTCTCATCAGGAGTGAGGTTCAGACTCACACCAGTAGATTGTGTATCTTCTGTGCCAGAGCCTCAGCTGACTTTTATGGACACATTATTTTTATTTACTCTTACTCTTCTGATATCATTTGAGATGAATGATATTGTCAGCACCTTACAAATGAGACCAGTGACGGAGGAAAAGAAATACTTCTAAGTAGAGCATTGCCTCCCTGCCTCTGACTCCGGTGTATTTCTGGCTCATACTCATTCTGTCAGTTCAGGGAGGATGAGCTGAACTAAACAAATGAGCCGTTCCAGCCACTCACCTGCAGGCACCCCCTAGGTCTCATCCGGGATGATGAGGTGTTAGCGTGCTGTGACTGAGCCATAGCACAGCTTTGGGACAAGCAGACTGGGGCCTGCTCCTGAACCCTAAAGCACCTGGCCTTGGGGAGGCTGCCTTCTCAGTGTCTGCCTGTCTGCACTCTCCAGCTTCCTCTCTTCTACATCCATCTTCCAGTGCCCAGTCCTGAAAGATGGCTCTGCAGCCAAATGAGCTTTGCAGTAGGAAACACACGGTTGACGCCATCTCCTTGAGTGAAGAGCTATGGCTAACAGCAGATGAAAAGATAGCCCGATGGTATGATTCCAAAGGAAATGCTTAGAGGAGTGGGTTTCACATGTCTTCCCCCAAAGGCAGAGTTTGTCTATCACACATTCTTACAGCCTGTTTGTTAATCATGCCCATGCTTTACCAGCTCCTCCCCGCCCCCACCCCATGCTTTCCATTCAGATCAGAGAATACCCTCCCACACCCTTCCCCCCAGTAACTCAGGGATGGGAGGGAGGGCTAATTTAGTGTTTGTTCTCTTATCTCCAGGACATACTCCACAAAGAAAATGTTTAAAAATAAAAAAAATAAAACTTATTTACACAATAGCTATGATTCCAAATGACTAGCAAGCAGCTCTTCACTGGGTTTTATAAAGAGTAGAAAGAATATCTTCACAAACCAGATAAACAATAATAAATGAACCAAGACATAAGCTTTGCTCTTCAAGTGCCTCATTCATATACATAAACAACTGTGGTGCTCTCTTTTTGAAATCTCATCATAAGAAAATTCAAGCTTACAAAATAACCAAATTAATAAATGAACACTTGTTTTACAAAGGTATCTCTGCAAAATAACCATAAAGGATTCTTTCCGGTTTTGTACCAACAGGAATCCCTTTCCCCAGATTTCAGTTACATATCAGTTCTTAGTGTAAGCGCTTTCTGTGAGGTGAAGGGCACCAATGCTCACTCAGCACAAGGGATTTTTATTCTACCAGTGGAGGCTCTATCTGAACTCCAGTATCGAGTCCTGTCTCTAGGGCAGTGATGGCGAACCTTTTGAGCTCGGCGTGTCAGCATTTTGAAAAACCCTAACATAACTCTGGTGCTGTGTCACATATAGAATTTTTTTGATATTTGCAACCATAGTAAAACAAAGATTTATATTTTTGATATTTATTTTATATATTTAAATGCCATTTAACAAAGAAAAATCAACCAAAAAAATGAGTTCCCGTGTCACCTCTGACACGCGTGTCATAGGTTCGCCATCACTGCTCTAGGGCTTGGTCTTTCTCATTTTGGTTTCACTTCTCTGCTTCCTGTGAAAGCCTGCACCAATTCAAGAAGTGATTCAGTGATTTGGGGACACGTTTTCCAAGCCTCGCTTCCAAGATCCACTGTCCTGGGTGTTCTCCATAATCTTGCCATTCTTGAGACTCCTCTGATTGATCACAATGAGTGTCTATCTCTTGACTACACAGACTGTATTTGAGGGCCTTCCTACCTAGCATGCCTAAGGCAAACTGAATTGTTTTACTTTTGATTGCAATGTTACTTTGGACAAGAACTAAAACCATTTGAATTAATAAAAGACTGAAATCACCTTTTCTTTTTTGCTTTAATACATTTGCATCCCCATTCTCTCTTTTCCTCATAATCTTTTTACATGAAAATGTATGTTTTGAGATGTTACCACAGACTTCTATATCTTATATCCAAACCCACAGGCCTCAATACTGGGCAAAAAAAAAAAAAAAAGTAGCAAAATTAGATAGTCTTGGTAGATTTCTAAAGCTCCCAGTTTCCAAACAGACTAGATATAGCACTGGAAAAAAATCTTTTTGTGTGATATGATAGTTTTGTTGCCAGTCCTAAGTCACTCTTTAATATGGTTAGGTTTTATAAAGCCACAGTTTGAAATGTTAACTAAATAGATTAGTCTTCCAGAAATTGGAGTAGAGTTTGAATTATGTTTAAGATTTGTGTTGTTCTTTATTTTGCTTGAAATGATTTCCTTTCCTGCAACTAATAATGGATTTTCCCAGTAACTCTAGGTGCTTCGTGCCATTGTCTGTTAATCTGAAAGAGCTGGGAGTCTGTGCCCCACTTCTTCTACTTCATGGAAATGCTCAGGAAGTTGGCCAAGTGCATACTCACTACTGTCTGCTTGTGACAGGAATAGACAAATGCCCATTTCAAATAGTTTAATGTAAAAACAAAAACAAAAAAAACCCCACCCATAAATGAAAAAAGAAAACAAGACAAAGCAAAAAGCAACAAAAAATGGTTTAATGTAATCATTTCTACATTTATATATCTCCATTTGTTTCTCTTTGTATATGTGTGTGTGTGTGTATGCACATATATATACATATATATGTAATTTAATGAAATTTAAATTTCCTGAGAGGTAATGTTGAAGAAAGTCCTATGTTACTCTGTAAGTGGAGATCTGATCATTTAGAAGTAAGGTAATCTCTCTCCTAACAGTTGGGTAGCCCTGTCCAAGTTTGAGGAAGCATTTAGACCACCCAAAAGCAACCATAATGTCAATATATTTTGAATATGAATGTAAAGTAAATGTTAGCTTTCCCATGATTTGAGCTAAGCACAATAAACAACAAGTGAGTCCAGAAAAATCATAGGAGGTTTAAGAAATTTACTTTGATATTAACCATCAAAGATATCAGACTTTGTTCCCATATGAACAATTACATATTCTTCTCCCAAGTCAGGTCTAACAGCACAGGAAGTTAGGAAGGTCCTCAGTTTTCCTCTCAACATGTGCAGAACTGGCTGACCAATGGCAAATAAGATGAATCTTCCAGAAATGGGTGAGAGTGTTCATCCTGATGTATTTAACACCTCATGTACACTCATCTGCCACAAGTATCTACTCTCCCACTTTGCCCAAATGAGCTATTAACTTCTTCTGTGTAGAGACCATATTCTTTCCTTGTTCCTGCCCCAACTACATAGGACCTGTTGGCAGGGGCTGACCGGCAGACCCTAAGCAACGGATGAACAGATTGCTCTTACACACGTTTCTGTGAAAGAGAGGGCTAAGGGACTGTTTTACTTTAAAAGTAAAAGCAGTCCTGTTCACCTGCCTCATTGGCCTTGTATTGTAACAATAGCTTGAACTCAAATTAACCTCTAGATACAATCAGCAAGGTAAGCATCCTTGAGAAAGCACATGCTTCTACAAGGTCGGGTCTTTAAAGACTAAACATAGAGATTCTAGCAAAACATCCGGGGGATTGGACTTGTTTGGAAAAGTCAAGGTAGGGGCTGCTGCCTTCAGCAAGGTCCCCTCAGAGGTCCCCGACCTTTCGGAGAATCCTCCTTAAAGACATTCCAACCAGTCCTGTGCTTCCCCATACCTATTTCTTTAAAAATGTAGACCCTGTGAGAATGCAATCAATATTTGACTCAAATGAACTAAAATATCAATAGACTGTGGAGACACAAATTAGAAGAGTGAAGAAAATATGAACCTTAGCAGAAGACCATAACTGAAGAAGTGAAGATGAATTCTCCTTTTAAAAATTTATATATATATATATATATATATATATATATATATATATATATTTTATTGATTTCAGAGAGGAAGGGAGAGGGAGAGAGAGATAGAAACATCAATGATGAGAGAGAATCATTGATTGATCGGCTGCCTCCTGCAGGTCTCACACTGGGGATTGAGTGCCCTGCCCAGGAATCAAACCGTGACCTCTTGGTTCATAGGTCAATGCTCATCCACTGAGCTATGCCGGTCAGGCGAGTTCTCCTTTTTTAAAAATATGGAGGTTTATTTGATTAGAGTTGGTTCCTCGTGATGTCAAGTCAGCAGATAGGAACTTGGAGAGAAGTTAGAAACTTCAAGGCATTCAGGGGCAGCATAATGAATGGGCAGCAGTCTAGATGGAAACGGGAAGCATGTGATTTGTCTAAATGGGGGAGTGGCTACCACACTCCAGGCTGTGGATGCTGGTAGGAACACAGCACCAATGTAGGTAGCTGCTTTTCTCCAATTTTTAAATGGTACATGCTAAATTTAAAAAACAACAACACTAGAAACCAAGATGGCGGCATAGGTTAACGCAGGAGTTTGCTGCCTCTAACAACCACTTCAAAAATACAACTAAAAGACGGAACAGACGTCATCCAGAACCACAGGAAGGCTGGCTGAATGGAAGTTCTACAACTAGGAGGAACCGAGAATCAGAGGAGGCGCAGTGCTGAAGTAAAATACTAAGGTGCGGAGTGCGCCGGCGCGGGCTGGTGGCTGAGGGTGCGGTTGTCTGTTTCAATCCAGAGGGAGCCTCAGACTCAGAGCTCCAGATCCGGGCGAGTCTCTAGGGACCCAGACTCAAACGGGAGAAGCAGGACTGTCTGGCTATGGTCCCTCCGAGGTTTGCAGCTGTTGCTGGGGCAGAGAGGCAGAGCCCCTGGGGACGGACTGAGAGCAGCCATAACTGCTCCCTCCTCCGCCCTGTTGATCCCGTGAGACCCGCCCCGCCCAAGCCCTGCACAGAGCCATTTGCCGGATAGCCTCAGGCAAAGGCTAGATTAGCAGAGCCAGTCGGCCTGGAGGTCAAATCCCTCTAGTATTAACTATAACAATCAAGGCTTAACTACAACAAGACTGTGCACAAAGACCACTAGGGGGTGTACCAAGAAAGCGTAAAAAATGCAGAGACAAAGAAACAGGACAAAACTATTAAGGGAGGATATTGAGTTCAGAACCACACTTTTAAGGTCTCTCAAGAGGCTTCTAGAGTCTGTCGATAAACTTGATGAGTTGTACAAGAAATCTAATGAGACCCTCGATGGTGTGATAAAGGACCATCTAGAAAGTAAGCATACACTGACTGAAATAAAGAATATTATACAGACTCCCAACAGCAAATCAGAGGAGCGCAAGAATCAAGTCAAAGATTTGAAATGCGAAGAAGCAAAAAACACCCAACCGGAAAAGCAAAATGAAAAAAGAACCCGAAAATATGAAGATAGTGTAAGGAGCCTCTGGGACAGCTTCAAACGTACCAACATCAGAATTATAGGGGTACCAGAAGATGAGAGACAGCAAGATATTGAAAACCTATTTGAAGAAATAATGACAGAAAACTTCCCCCACCTGGTGAAAGAAATAGACTTACAAGTTCAGGAAGCGCAGAGAACCCCAAACAAAAGGAATCCAAAGAGGACCACACCAAGACACATCATAATTAAAATGCCAAGAGCAAAAGACAAAGAGAGAATCTTAAAAGCAGCAAGAGAAAGAAACTCAGTTACCTACAAGGGAATACCCATACTACTGTCAGCTGATTTCTCAACAGAAACTTTGCAGGCCAGAAGGGAGTGGCAAGAAATATTCAAAGTGATGAATAGCAAGAACCTACAACCAAGATTACTTTATCCAGCAAAGCTATCATTCAGAATTGAAGGTCAGATAAAGAGCTTCACAGATAAGGAAAAGCTAAAGGAGTTCATCACCACCAAACCAGTATTATATGAAATGCTGAAAGGTATCCTTTAAGAAGAGGAAGAAGAAGAAAAAGGTAAAGATACAAATTATGAACAGCAAATATGCATCTATCAACAAATGAATCTAAGAATCAAGTGAATAAATAACCTGATGTACAGAATGAACTGATGATTATAATAGAATCAGGGACATAGAAAGGGAATGGACTGACTATTCTTGGGGGGAAAAGGGGTGTGGGAGATGCGGGAAGAGACTGGACAAAAATCGTGCACCTATGGATGAACACAGTGGGTGAGGAGTGAGGGCGGAGGGTGGGGTGGGAACTGGAAGGAGGGGAGTTATGGGGGGAAAAAAGAAGAACAAATGTAATAATCTGAACAATAAAGATTTAAAAAAATAAAAAAATAAATAAAAACAACAACACTTAAACACCAGGCAAGCCAAACAAAACACTCCTGTGGGCTGCCAGTTTTCCATCTCTGTTCTGTGGGATGGACATCTTGGGGGAGGTGAGGAAAGATGGACAACATGACGCAGTGGAGATGCAAGCACAGAATGAGTCATGAGATTCTAAAACTGTCAGGGTGCTTTCCAACTCTGAGACTCTCCTCTAGGACTGATAAACCCAGACTTGGGATCACATTTGCTGATGACCACTGATTCTGTTCTTTCTTCCACAGTACTGAGTGCTACAATTCAATTCAATTCAAGCATGCTTTATTGATCTCAAAGGAAGCCTATAAGAACAAAGTTAAAATTAAGCCAAATGTTTTTGGTATTTATCAAATTCCAGAGATGGATTATTGTCTACTGTAGAAGAAACTAGTAAAATTACACCTATAGTAACAGAAATCAAAAATGACTTTTCTCCTTGTGTCAATGCATGGCTGACAATTGGGACTTTATAAGTCGGTGGAGTCACAAACTTGGTGCTTCAGTGGGCCTCACTGAATACTTCACCAGGCTTCACTTGCAAAGCAGCAAGTCCCAAATCTTTCATAGACAGACACCTAGAGCTGAACTAAATCTGAAGAACAAATAAAAATAATGTTAATATTTTATGATCACTTGTTGGTGGAATCAAAGAACCAAGCAGAAGACCACAAAAAAGAGAAAGCAATGACTCATCTTCTTTTCTTTCTTTTTTTAACTATGGCCAGTGTTTTGTTTCTCAATGCACCACCTACAAGTCCTTTGCTATTCAAAATCCCTGGGACTCAGGACTAGCAGAGAGAAGGGACTGCCCCTCTTATCACCATCACAGGTCATATGTGTTTCTTCTGAATATGGACAGATAGGCAGACTGTGGTTCAGATAAGAGGTACAGGTAGCTGCCCAGAGACTTTCAAATTATGAGACCTGGGACATTTATCCTGACCTGTTCTAAGGCCTTTTTATACCCTGGGCCACATAGATATACTTTCTGTATAGGTACCTATAATTCACATATTAAGAAATGCATTATTTATTCAGTTCCCTAGAGAAAAGGTGCTCTTTTTATTTCAGTGTTCATTTTTTTTAATTGGCTTTGTTATTCTTCAGTGTAATACTGTATATATTCCTTATACTCTTTTATTGAATAAATACACTGGGTACTCGAAATATAATGAGGTAAACTAATCTGGTAAAATCCTTGCCCTTAAGGAGCTTACACTCAAATGGCCAGCATAGTGGTATTATTTTCTGTGTCTCAGAAGATGACACAGAGCTTGTGCTTGAATTGTGAGCTTCAATGGAATGAGAAGTGAGATTCTAAATGTCAATGGAATATTTTATGTTGGTAACTCTGTTCTAAAGAGCAAAGAAAAACATATTTTTCTTATTTCATGGTGTTAGCATCTAGACTTCCATGGGGTCTAAAAGGGAAGTCAGATTTTAAGGGTCAAGTTCATACTATTGGAATCTTGGGAAGGCAATGAGATTGAGTCACTTGCAAGCTTCCATATGGGACGTAGGATTGGCAAACCTGAGGTGACTTATCTTCTGAATTGACTCAGATATTTGTAGCAAGCCCTTCTGTGCAAATTTTCACAACTTCTTTATGGTAATTAATTTCATGGAATAGTGCCAAATGGCATATTTTTCCTATTCCAAGCCCCTTTCTAAACACTCCTGGGAATGTCTGAAATATGAGATAAGCACTCTTAACCCAAAGTTTTATTAAAAAGTTTAATTAGCACAAATGCCAAATGACATTGATTGCTATTAAGTAAGTAGAGTACATGTAAATCTAGGAACTACCGAGTGATTTAAAACCCATTCCCCTCAGCCATCCTAGGAGCTTTATCTTGTCCTGAGCGGGCAAGAGAGCCCTTGGGATGCCCTTCCCCATCGTCAGCCTCCCAGGTTCTCAACTTCACTGCACATCAGAAAGCCTGGTAGTGGTGGTGAAGTCCCTTCACTTGCTCTCTGTCAAACCTTCCCTCCTCTCCACTAGTACCACTCCCATCCCCTGGGTCCTTCAGCTTTTGATCTCCTTCAAGCTGCCTCTGGGAAGCCACCAGCCATAGTAATCCTCTTGCTTGTCTAACTCTCAACCCCACCTAAGAAATACATGTTTACCAATCCTCTCTCGAGCCTCCAGAATATGGAGAACTACTTAACTTTTGTTTTTTCTAGTATAATCCTACACTAGAACCTTATTTCTTCAAGGTCCTTGCATTCTTAGCACCTAGCAGTACCTGGCATATAGTTGGAGCTCAATTATGTACAGAATGAAGAAATGATGACATTATCTTGTTTCCCATCTTCTCTCTTTGATTTTTTAAAAAATCTTCTGGGAGAGAATTTTTCTTTCCCTTTGTGTCCTCCAAGGGCCTCTATGTTCTCTTAGCTCTCCTTCCCTCTTTAGACAACTTCTTGTATTATGATCATGGGAAATAAAAAATATCCTAACTGCTCAATCTGTAATAAGCAGAGTAACTGAATGACAGGTCTAAAAAGATTTTCTGTAATTTTAGGTTACAGTTAAATCAATGGCACAACCCACTACACATTGCTGAGCAATTGCAGTTTGATTAATGATCAGAGGAAATATTAATATATTTATAAACACTAAGAGAGAGGAATAGAGAAAGGGAATGTACTAGTATACAATATATGTATACTGAAAGGCCCAGCCACACCCACAAGTCAATGATTCTCTCTCATATATATATCTCCCTCTTCCTTCCTCTCTAAAATCAATAAAAATATTTTTAAAGCATAGTGAAAAGAAGGAAGTGGAAAGAGCAGAAATTAGAAGAGCTTGCAGTAGCCGTATAAGTTATCTATTGCCACAAAAGTGCTGCATAGCAATGAGCAGTGGCTTACAACAATAAATATTAATATTTGCCCCAACGCCTCTGCTCAGCAGTTTTACTGATGTGGGCCAGACTTGGCTGAGGGTGGCTGGATTCACTCATGTGTTATCTGTGGTCAGCTGGTGAGTCAGCTAAGGGCTAGCTGCTCTTGCATAGCTTTAGCCTCTAAGGAGCTCTGCTTCATGTGTTTTCTTATCCTCCAGCACACACGAGCCTAGACTTGTTTATATGAGGGTAGCAAACATCAGAGGCGGGGGGAGAATTGGGGCTATTTTTGACATCAAACCATCACAGTTACCTCAACCCCAAACTCCATTTATGAGTGGTAAGCAACACATACAACCGCCTTAGTGTGGGTTCCTCTGGAAACTGATCCTGAGACAAGGATCCAAATGCAGGTATTGATTTGGATAGCAATGCTGGGAAACACGGTAGGAAAGTGGGGGACATGAGAAAGAGACTTCCTTTGCTATCCAGCATGTCCCCACTGTGGATAACTAAAGCTCATTCTTGCTGAGGAACTCGGAGTCAGTATAGAACATATGCCTTAGAATGATCCTCCCTGAAGAATGAAGGAACTGGGGTATAAATACCCCCGCTACTCTAGTCATTGGTTGACAACTGCTTATTGGGAAAGTGGATCCCACATGCATGGGTTTTTTGGACCTGCTGCGGGAGCCAAATAAGGCTCCAAGGTCAGCCAAAAAAAAGTCTTCAGATAAAGAACTTAGAAGTTGAGCTATATACACTCAGTGGTAAGGGTGAGAGGGTGTGGCAGGACAATAACAGAGTCCACTGTAACACCCAACAACGGCTGGCTGCAGCGAAGTTTGCCACAGATTCTGTGTAGCTAAGTGGAAAGATGACATATGGGTAAATCAGATTTTGACTATGAACAAATTCCTTAACATCTCTGAACCTCATTTTCCTCAGTAATAGGTACATCATAAGCATTTTATGAAGATTAAATTGAGGCAATGTGTTTACAGTGCCTGATACATAAACGCTAGGTGTTACTATCAAGATATTCTTGTTTCCTTTCATTCATTTTCCAATACTTTGAGTGGAAATAAACACATCCTTTAACATGTTTGCTTGGGTCTCCTGTTTTTTGCACTTTGACCATTCTCTGGCATCTAACGCAGGCTCCCAAAAGCAAGGGAACGAAATAGTAACATCTTTGTATAGTTTCATAAAACAGTAAATGTTCCCACACGCAACTTTTCTCCCTTAGTAAAACTGGACCAACACCAACGACTAGTAAATGCTTGCACTGGGAAACTGCTCCCTCCTGTGTGAAAACAGAACGGGATATGCACCACCAGCGCCAGCACACATCTGATTATGTCGTGCTTTGCTCTGAAGCCACCCCTTCCTCAATCTTCCTGGAAGGTGTCCAGACCAATGCTTATCTTGTTTGTTCTTTATGGATGACCTTTCATCATTGGTCCCAGTTGAATGAAATAAAAATGTTAAAATATAATTCCCTCTGTCTTTGAAGTTTGTGTTTCAGACTTCTTGCTTCTTTCCAAGAAGCAAAAGTCCACCCGGGGTAAGAGGACAGGGGACCGGATGGATGCAAACTGCTCATTCTATGAGGAGAGGGTGAGGCTGGATCGGAGGGCAGGCAGGGTCTCAGCTGTGCCTACTCATCCCACCAACTACCCAGAGGCTTCATTTGACTGTATGAACCTCACCAGTGTGCTTGACGGCACTAATTTGGTTTCCACCGGAGGACTGGGAAAAGCTTTTTCGCAGCATCAAAACCCGCAAAAGACCCGAGGAGATTATTTGGGTCATTGTATTGCCTCTAGGCAAGTCCTCCTGGAAGCCATCTGTGTTAGATGAGAATTGCCTGTGCTGAAGGACCAGGGGAATCACTGAGTGTCCTGAGGGCAACATTGTGGGGAAATTGTTCCTCTGGTCTAAATAAAATCCCTCCTGTTATTCCATAATAAAATTTTTCCCTTTTCCCCAATAGAAAAAGTACCACCTTCTCTATAAAATCGATGGAATTGTTAATTTTTTTCTTCATATGTTCTCAGCATTCTTTTACCAACATTTCCTCCCAGCTCTAATTTTTTGTTAGTATTTTAATGTAGCTCTTTCAAAGTTTGTTTCAAGTATCCAGTAAACTTTCTTAAGCGTAAAGTCCAACTCTAGACTTCTGGGGCACCCTGTGTGTAAATGAAAGTATTTGGGGTAATGGGAAACTCCTCCAGGGTTGACTTTTTTTTTTTTTTTTTGGATAGAGTTAAGAGGAAGGTTCTTTTCATTCTCTTTATACACCTACTTACAACTCTTTCCCCTCCAACACTCCTGAAAACGCAAATGTCTTTAGCAGAGAATAAAGCTTTTCTTCCACTCCATTATTAGAGATGAGATCAAGTACAAGTGCTCTAGGGAGAGATAATGCCAGAGTTTTGAATTCACATGGACATAAGGATGATGGACATCAGGTCTTTTCCAGGTAGTTTCTATTAGGAGTGATAGCATACAAGGGTACCTCTGATAAGGAAAAGGGAAAAGCATAGAAAGGGTGTTTGTCATTCTTTTTTTTTAATTGTTGATAGTATTACAGATATCTCCCATTTCCTCCTCCATTCCTCCTCCTCCCAGGCTGTACCCACCCACCCACCCCCCACCCCACCCCGCCCGCAGGTCTTCACTACCCTATTGCCCATGACCATGGGCTATGCATATAAGTACACAAGTTCTTTGGTTTATCTCTTCTCATCCTCCCAACCTAACATTGTGGCATTCTTTATGCCCACTATGTGTCTCTGGACCATCCTTCCTATGTTTTAGGGATTTCCTATAATATCTGCCTTTCTTCTCAAGTATTATCACTCAGTTTTCCAGCAATGCCTGCAGCTGGGCATAATCTTGCACAATGTCCAGATTTCCACCCAGAAAAGAGCACCTAGAGAAAGGACATCATTTAACAAAGTTGGTGGTGAAGGCATCCTTGGGGGGTGGGCACAGGTGCTAACAGAACTTCCACGGATCCTAGTGTGAACTGTCCTGTCTGGTCCTCCAATGGCAGCAGCATGGGCTTCATAGAGGCAATCACATGGCCGGACTTGGCACTCCTCCACCTTCCCCGTATCCCTTGATAAATGATTTTTCTGCATAGATTACAGTGTGTTCTTTTTACATGTGGAAAGGTTGGCTGATACAGTGTTGTTTTGACGATAGTTTTCCACTGTGGACTTGCTTTGGTTCCACTAACACGCATGGAACTTCTCATTCTATTGGAATTTCTTCCAGACTGTTCAAAGATATCACAGCCATTTCCCTGTGGAGACAAACATGGTTCTGGGCACTGATGGACCCTCTTAAAAATTATACATACTTCTCTCTGATACATCTCTTCCTGGATGTGGAAGATTAACAAAACAGAGAAAGGCCAAATGGAAGTTAGGTAGAAGTTAGTTGAATACTAAGGTAGGCAGCATGACCTAAATCACAGTCTGAGTTTCCCTAAGTTTTCTGCAAGTTTAAGAGACTGAGGTCTGATAACAACAGGGGATGTGGCAGGTCAGCTAGTTCCTCCAAAAGCTGTGCTAAAACAGTGGTTTTTAACCTTTGTCGCATATTAGCATCATCTAGAAAATTTTTAAAATAACAATGCCTGGGCCCCAGGCTTAGGAATTTTATTTCAGTTGGTCTGGGTTGGGGCCTAGGCATCTGTTTCTTTTAAAAGCTTGCCAAACTAATCTAAGACCACGTTGAGAACCTCCACATTAGTGAGAATTCAAGTCATATGTACAAGCTGGACATCTTTGATGATATTACTATGACTACTCATCACATCCTAGTATAGATGTGTATCAGTAGGAATGTTTATACATGACAATGTACATCAAATGCTGTGTTAACTACCACTGGAAGTGGCAAAACCAACAGCAGTAACCCATTCAGGTGGTGTCCACCTGAGTTTAAGTGGCACTTGTCACCTGCTCTGCCCAGTATGCACCTCAGGAGGGTGACTCATGTTGATTAGATCTACCTGGTTTAGATAAGCCTCCTCATAATACCTGTAGCACTTCATTTAACACAGGACTTTATAAAATAGACAGGAGGTTTAGTTATAAATGACCCAACTCTGTGGAATGCATTTGATATCTCTTGGTATATAGTTAATGTAAAAACTGGCCAAATGAAGATCATTCTCATAGCAAAGTAAGAGAAGTCAAGAGACTAGAATCAGATAGTAAATGCACAAAATGCCCAATAAATCAGTTCAATAAACACAGGCACAAAAGTGAATGTAGGAATGACCATTTAGTAACTAAACTAAGGCAGGCTGAGCTGAACTTTTGTAGGGACAAAGGAAGAATTGGGGCCAGTTAGCCAGAATGGGGGCTGGGGTGAACTGGAAGGAGGAAGCTCTTTGTGAACAAAGGGAAATGTTTAGTTCCATCCAACTAAAACCCAAAAGCTGGTGCAGCCTGACAGGAGGGTGCTGCATACCTCTGGGTCCCTGCAGTCCTTGCCCCCAGGGTCAGCTTTGGGTCCTTCTTCCTGAGCGTGCTGACCTTCACCAACAGCGGCTAAGGCCACCATGCTCCTGGCTGGGTCCAGGGCCTTTGTAAGGTTGCCAAGTTCTTAGTCCACTCTGTCTCGTTTTGGTGCACACTGGCCAGTCCCTTCCAGAACCGAAGAGGATATAGAAATCACAGAGCACTCCCAGGGTCCATTCGTAATTGTGTTTGCTTTCACTACGTTGGCTTCAGCCACTTATATTCTTATTTGCTGCTTTAGAAATCAGTGAACTGTAGCTTATGTAAAAACCATGATGAAAATGTAAGACAACTATAAATTTTTAATAAAAGACACAGAAGGAAATCTGGATAAAGACTTTCCTGGTGCAGAAGCTACAATATTTCAAAGATCCATGGAGAAATAGATGAATAGATTAATGAAACAAGTGAAAATCCAGAAACAGACTCATGTGCATATGGAAAGTTCATGAATAATAAATGTGGCATTTCTAATCAGTGCCAAAAAGACAAATTACTTGAAGTGCTAGGACAATTGCTTATCCAGTTGCAAAAAAGTAGCTCCATCCCTGCCTTAAGCTCAGGTGGCCATGGTGGACAGAGAGGCCTATCCGGGACAACAGCGAGATCATTGTGTACCGGCACCAGTCTGCACTATGTGAGCACCTGCTACTGAAACAGGTAAGACTAATCGAAGATTGGGGCCTCTGCCACTTGTAGTACCAAGGACTGGGCTCGTTGAGGAAGGCCTCAGAGAACTTAGAACAGTGGTTCTCAACCTGTGGGTCATGATCCCTTTGGGGGTCGAACGACCCTTTCACAGGGGTCGCCTAAGACCATCGGAAAACACATATATAATTACATATTGTTTTTGTGATTAATCACTATGCTTTAATTATGTTCAATTTGTAACAATGAAATTGGGGGTCACCACAACATGAGGAACTGTATTAAAGGGTCGCAGCATTAGGAAGGTTGAGAACCACTGACTTAGAATAATGCTCAGAAAAAATACTCACCTAGCCAAGGGAACTGATCAATCTTCCCATTAGAAACATGCTTATAATATCTAGAAATCTTGGTTCAGGTTATTGTAAGGCCTCCTTAATGATTATTGAAGAAATGATATAGACTAGGGGTTACTACCTGCTGCTGGTCAAATAGGGCCCTTGGCCTGTTTTTGTAAGTAAGTTCACTGGGATGCAGGTACGCTCCTTGTTTAAGTACTGTCCACGGCTGCTTTCCCACAACAAGCAGGAAAGAGCCCGTGGTCCGCAAAGCCCAAGGTATTTACTATCTGTCCCGTTATATGAAAAGTTTGCAAGAACTAACATCGTAGCAGAAAAGCAAGGTAGCCTCGTGGAAAAAGCTCTGAGCTGGCAAACAGGGAACCAATCTGGTCTCTAGAAACAGATCTGTGCCCATTAACTAACTCACCAGCCATATGCAAACTTGCCTTTAACTTCCTCAGGCCCCAGTTTCTTCATTTCTAATAATGGCATTGGAATACAATTTTTTTTTTTACATCTAAATACTATAATTCCAGAATGGTCTCAATGAGTTGAAAAGTGGACATCTTATGTGAAACTCATTCATTACTCGCTCTTGCATTTCATTTTAAAGGCTTTATCTTATTTTTGAAGAACAAAACTGTTTTTTAAGATTTATTGTGAAGAAAAGAATTTAGAAGATAGAAATCTTCAAATCTCAGCACAAGTGAGAAATAAAATTGCACCTCTCATTTCTCAAGGCTTTTATTTGAACTCTTCACACACACCAGTAATCTGACGCTTTGCCATAGAGAGACAAGCGCGTGTATTGGCATTTTTGCTGTGTGTGAGAATTTAATCTTGTACAACCCGCTATGTTTTTCAGGCCCTTTAACTAATAGGCTTTTATCACCTTCTGATTGCCTGATTTTCTCTTAATTGCTTTATGACAACACAATTTATTTTGATCACTCGCACCCTGTGGTTTTACTTCCTAATGAGGACTTCATGAATTTATACGTACAACTGTGCAGCGGCTTCATTTTCCAATCCCTCTCCTTCCCCGTAAATGGAGCAGTAGAACTGAAGTAAGGTACAGAGCCATGGGGTGCCCGTCAGGCTTTCCTGTGTGAGGAAGTGTTTGCACACGGAGTTTCCACTCTCCCAGGAAGCCTGGGCTGTGCTCTCCTGCTGTGTAAGCTCCACATGGTTCTCTGAGCGTTTACATATACACACACGCTGTGTATGAAGAGGACAATCTGGCCCAAGGCCATTAGGAGGTGCAAAGGCCCTGCTGGCCTGTGATTTGGGCCTTATCTCCCTGAGTAGCGCTTTGTGCTGAGATTTGAAGATTTCTGCCTCCTAAATTCTTTTCTTGCCTTCACAATAAGTCTTTCAAAACAGTTTTGTTCTTTGAAAAAAAAAAGATACATCCTTTAAATTGAAATGCAAGAACATGTAATGAATTCACATAGATTCCACTGTGTCGTGCTTATTAGATTTTTAACTCAGATAAATGGAAGAGTTCATTGTTTTGAAAATAAATAAGTTCAGAACTGATTTTCAAAGCCACCATTTTTTTCTTCATCAGTTCTACAGTTAAAGTTTCTAGCAAGCCATTTTATCAATATAAACATACTTTAGGTTTACTCAGTTCAACAAGAATACATTGTGCATGTCTAGTAGTGATTCAGTTCGAGGGGTGAAAGATTTACAAAGATCACAGATACTAAGATGAGGTAGCATTGGACAGGGTGACCTTACATATTCCTACAACACAAAGTTGTTTAGGGACAGTATTTTAATGATTTGATAATAGCTACCATTTCTTGAGAGTCTACCTTGTGTCAGGTACTTTATATACCATTTATTAGCTCTTCAAGCAGATTTAATAAGATAATAAGCTTCATTCCCATTTATGAACTGCATTGACCAAGGGTACATGAATGATGTGTGGCAGAGCGAGGGTTCATGATCAGTATGTTTTGACCTCAAAACCCTGGTCTTATGAATGTCCACTTGGTCTTTCTTTCCAAGCACTTTCTCCTTTATTAAAGAGTTCATTTGATCAGCAGGGGAGGCATGTTGCTCCCCTTGTTGTAAATGAAAACTGGGGAATAAGTGTTAGAGTCAAAGGAGCCAGGCTTCCTGATCTCTGGCCTAGTGCTCTTTTTGTACATTTTTTTAAATCAAACTGGAAAGTTTAGTGGAAAGCATGCTCATGGACCAGTCAAAGGACCTGTGCTCTCACAAATCTTAGCACAGCAACCAACAGGTGACAGGAGTCCTCTAGCATCACATCAGTAGTCAGTTCTATGGCCTTAACCAAGTGACTTAACTTCTTTATGCCTCCTCATCCTCATCTGTGTACATGGTGGTGTTGAACTAGATGGTTTCTAAGGCTTCTTCCAGATCTGGGGCCTGTCAGTCTATGACCCAATGTAGAATGGCCATGACAGGGTGGCCTCAGTTTGCTTAGATCATAGAACAGAAGGAATAGTTTTATTTAAATTTACAGCCAGAATGGTGCTTGGAACCATTAGGTCTATGCTTGCAATTTTCTAACGAATTTGGGCCATGTAGACACATAATTCAGATAACTCACCGAAGAGGTTTAAAATAATGATAAAATGAGGTAGCTGATGCTCTTTAGAAAGTGAAACATGCTGCTTCAAGAGCTAAAGAATTATATTTAGTTTTAATTTGAATAAACAAAAGTTATGTCATTTCCCTGTTTTGTCCTATTTGTGATAGGACATTATATTGAAAACTATTCTTTTTAAAACTCCTTTTTCTGGATCATGTTGACTTTCACGTACATTTCCCACCACCTCTACAACAGAGGATGGGGCAGGTGCATCGATAAGGGCTATTGATTATGCTCTTAGCTTAGCCCCAATTATAATTACTGCTCACTTTTACTGAGTGCTTATTATATGCTAGTAGTCTTTCCACTTAGCTCACTTCATCTAATCTCCACAACAATCCCGAGAAGTGAGTACTATTGTCACCTTTTTATTAATGAGGTCTTTAAAGCCTTAAACTTAAGAGTTTGAGTAACCTTCTCGCCCTCACTCAGGCCAGCAAACTGTAAAACCAGAACTTGAACCCAGGGAGTTGGCCTCTGGAGCGCATGCTTGTAAGTGGAGTAGGCATCAAGCCCGCAGCTCTCAGGAACCCGGTGCAGGAGCCCTAGGGAAGAGCATGGACAAGGCAGGCTGAGGCCTCTGGACTCGAGTAGCTTTCCAGCTAGTGGGGGGAAAGACTCACTCAGGTCTTTGTAAGGAAAATGAAAGGGAAGCATGGGGGACATGTGCTTCAGTGTGAGGGCTGGGCTACAAAGTGATGGGCAGGCAGTGGGGAGGAGCAGGTAGACAGGGGCTAATGGCTCCAGGCTACAGTAACGCCACCGAGAGGGCTGGAGGTTAGATGGGGGCCCAGAAGGGTGTCCCTTTGGTATCACTGAAGTCCTCAACAATGACTCAGAGTACAGGAAAAGGCCAAATCATGTTTAATGGGCAAATTTTTAAAAGTGCTAACACATTTTAGGAAAATAGCAGTAGTTGCCATTTATTGAGCCCCCACAAAGTGCCCAGTGCTGATCTAAACACCCCAAAATGTGTTAACAGTCCTAAGACCCAGGTACCATTAAACCCTCAGGTGACCTGTGAGAAACTGAAGCACTGAGGACAGAGCTTCCTTGCTGGTGAGTGACAGAGTTGGGATTTGAACCTAGGGAGTCTGAAACACAGCTTTCCCTGCTAATTATCACTTTTTGTAAAGTTTTCTTTTTCTTTTTTATCAGGATAAGTTCCTTGGTTTTAGAGAGAAAAAGGGAAAGAAAGAGAGAGAGAGAGAGAGAGAGAGAGAGAGAGAGAGAGAGAGAGAGAGAAGCAAGAGAAACATCAGTTGGTTGCTCCCCGACTGAAAAAATCAAACTCAAAACCTAATACGAATTGAACCTGAAACCCTTCAGGACAGGGGAGGATGCTCCAACCAACTGAGCCACTGGCCAGGGCTGTAAAGTTTTCATTCAGCTAGGATGACTACATCCCCCCCAGAGTCAACCTTTCTGGATTACTACGCCATTTATTTATTTGTACTTTGAGTTTATAAAGTCATCGGGTCACACAACTGATGAAATTGTTTCTGACTTTATGAACACATACATGTTCTCAGACACCAATAGAGTCACTCCAACTTTCACCACCGCAGTTTGGGCAGATTTAAAGGGGAAGCAATCATATAACAATATTAGAGATATTTTGGTGTAGAAGCAATAAAGTCACATTATTGCTGAAAAGAAGTGAAATGTCTATTTCCTGTGAAACACATACCCCTGAATATATTCCCCGTTTGCAAATCTGCGGTTGAAGAGCAGTGAAATACAATACCGAATACCACATTAAAACCAAACCATAATGACCCATGTTTGGTTCGTAGAAGAAATTGGTGCTGTTATCAGTCAGAAATGATAAATAATGCAGGGAAAGCTTCGAGATTCTACCCTTTCGAGTCGCAGGCTCAGATCTGAAGCAGTAAAACGGGCCCCCTGGCCTGCCCCGTCGAGCCGAGCGATAATGAGACTGGCTTGCAGCCACAGCTGTGGGTTACCCCAGTCCCCAAACCCACAAGTCACCGCCACAGCTTTTCTCCTGCCTGAAGGCAGCCTTCAATTTCAGAAGGGCACGGAATCAAACAGAAAGCAATTAGTGTGGCAGAACCTTGAAAAGAAACCAAGAGTCAGGATCTAGAAGTTTTTCACAGAAAGCCAGGATTTCCTTATTTGCAGGGAGAAACAAGAACAATTAAAAGTTCCAAATCATGTACACTGCCTTTCAAGTCGGGTTTGGTGAAACATAAATAAATTTCCTATCAGAGCCTGAGCCCGAGTCCGGCGCTGTTTGTTTGTTTTAGGGAACACTGCTTTCATCTTTGAGGAGGATGTCATAAAAGCACATTTCAAAAAATTACCATTGGCACCCAGTTTCCTATTTGATTACATGTTGGCACCCGGCCCTGCCAGTAATACAGAGCCCCTATCTGCATCCCTGTGACTGGGAGATCATCAGATATACTACCCACCTTGCACCACTCCTACCCCCTACTCTGAAACTATCTTAAACTGCGGAAGCAACAAGAAATAATTGAAAATATTTAAGAAAGCCGGTACTTTCCATTTTCGTTCACCTCAGGCAAAGTCATTAGGCCCCTGAAACGACACAGAGCTCTCCGAGGCAGAAGCACCAGATACCAATTACAAGCCGAGGAGTAAATGCCATAATTAACCAGACTTACGCTTTAATCTAAAACAAGTCCAAAATCTTGCTGGATAAAGAAAAAAGTAAAGTAAAACTCCATAATTATAATAAATTGGTGTATGGTGGGTAGATTTCTCCAACTATCAAACCAACAAAGATAGTCGTGTCTTGGGGATACTAGTCAAGTGTTTTACAATTAACCTTTAACTCGGAATAAAGACCTCACATTAGCAAATATACAAGCAATTGTACACTTGAACCTCAGAGATTTATCCACATCGGTGGCACCCGCCCCACAGCAATTTCAAATGGATTGTTAAAGCAAGATTATATATCCTTTTCATAATTGCCATTTGGATAAAATGGCTCATGCGTATTTTTCTGACATACGCATTTCCCTGGTTCCCTTTGTTCCTTGCAGATGAGTTGATGGCTAAATATATTCCATATTTTTCCTACATTCTCTTTTATGCTTTCTCTGGAACTCTGTTAATTTTAATAAATTTCTTTTTGGAAAGCAATACTATATGTATTGGCTCTTCTTCGAGACACCAATAGAGTCACATTTGTGCTCTTTGGCAGCCTTCTAGAATAGGTGTAAAAAGGTGTCATATTCATATCCTTAAGGGCTTGTTTTTCTTTGTCTTTGTAATGATAGGTGTGTACATTTAGAGGAAGACAACGAGGAGAGGAGGAGGGGACAGAGGGAAAGAAATGCAAAACCATTCTCTGGTCATTTTAAGAGCTTCTACCAGGATCAGGGCAAATGAAAAGGAGAAAATAGATGGATAGGCAAAGGGCTTTGTGATCATAAAATGAGTGTGTCAAGGTTAAAGTATTCCTCTAATCCCAGGCTGCAGGAGGAAAGCTACTGCTAATAACGTCCTCTTATGCAGTCTTATTCACTAGCTTGCTCTTGACAAATGAAAACAGGAGTGCAGTCTGGAGACCAATTACAAATCACCCTTCTGATTCCTTTAATCCTTTTGTTTCCATTTCTGATCAAAATAAATTTTTTTAGACAGTAAAAGGAAAGAACTTATAAACAGCCTAAATCTTCAGCTTAACAGAAAGGCCTTGGCTGGAGTTGTTTCTCCACTCACTGACCCCTTCCACATCTGTCTTATGGTGCTGAGGGAGCATTTGCTCCCAAAGTCAAGTCAAGGCAGTGATGGGAGCACAGCAATGTCTGCATTATCCATGTGACTGCTGAGGTCACTAGATGATCCAAGTAACCTAAAAGCAAAATCTCGCTCGAAGACCTGCTCAACTAAGAACAAAATGGGAAGAAACCATCCATTACTGTTACTATTTCCAATGATGAGGACGACAGTAACTAACATTTACTCAGTACTCATATGTGCCAGGTAATATGCTCAGCACTTTACATTTATTCTCATAGCAGCCTGATGGGGGTGAGTGCTATACAGTATTTTTTTCAAGGAGGACAAGCGTGGAGATAATTAGCCTAAGGTCACACAGCCAGGACATGGTGGAGCAGAGACTTCAGATCTTGGGGGAGGCATTGTAGGCCTCGAATTTCAAGAGCTGCCTTAACATCGCTGAGCCTCTCGGGGTTCCAGAGGCCTAACCATGATATCCACTCTCTTATCAGATATGTCCCAAGGCTTCTCACCTGGCTGCACCCACCTGGTCCTCAACCTAATGGGTTTTACCACCCTTCCTGCTTGTGAAATTATTCAAACAAGTTATTCAAACAAGCCAATCACATCCTCCTATAGGAGTCAGGTGTCACCACACTCTCTTGTTTTTATAAAGCCTGCCTCCCATAGCCCCTTCCGGTTCATTCTGCTCCCAAGAACTGTCCAGTGTTGGGTGTCATGTATTCAGCCACCTTGTACTATTTAGAGCTGAAGATCTCACCTTCACCAACAATGTGAATAGGAAATGGTCAGAACAGACAAGTGACTGGCATCCCTACTTATCTACTGCATGTACCGTCTCTGAAGTTGGCCAGAAAGAAGGAGGGCCTACTCAACAGGGAGGCTCTCTGGTAGCAAGCATGACCTTTCTTTCCTAGGTGCGCTCTCTCCTTCACCCCCTACCTTGCTGCTTGGGAACAAAATCATTCCTAAGAGGCAAAGAGGCCCGCAGGAGAGCCGCTGGATGGCTGGTCAGTCTGATGTGATGAGAACTGGGGCCATTGAGCTGGCAGCTGAAGGCTCTGAACCAACTGCATCATGAGGCCATGTGCCCTTTGAAGTAAACAAGGTCATTTCTCTGGGCAGATCTATCGCTAAACGGGGAGATCCATAGTGAGCGGCATCCTCCCTTGCTCTTATCCAGAGAAAGAAGCCACCACAATGTAGAGAATGATTCCCACAAGTGGGTTTTTTTCACCCATGTGGGTGACCCGAGGACTTAAACAGCTGAGTTGAAACCCAGGTGTGCCCTAGATTCTGTAGCTGTGAGCAAAGTCAAGACTTTGGAGAGTCACATAGTGGAAAGAACATGATCTGGGTTCAAGTCTCAGCTTGAGCATTTATTGGCTAAGTGAATGAACAGTTGCTTAATGTTTCTGAGCCTTGGTAATTTCAGCTGTAAGGTAGATGAGGTATAGGCTATGGTGAAGAGTAAGTGGGATAATGAATGTCAAGGACCCGGCACATACTGAGGACATAATAAGGGAAGGGGAGGAATCAGGAAGTCCCTCACTCTTTTTTTTTTTTTTTTTTTTGCCCCATTCTAGGTTCTATCTAAGACTCTGTTCCTGGCTGATAGACAGTAAACAGCAAATCACTGTTCGTATGTGGCAGTGATCAAGTTCTAAGAGTCGCATGGTTCAAAGACCAGAAAGGCAAATTCCCTCCCTCTCATAAGTTTTGGGCAATATCTATGTCATAAAAACTCTTTTTCTAAAATTCAGCTTAGGGCTAGAGGAGTTTTGTTTTGTGATATGTTTTTGGTGATTGCTACTTGTATGTGACAGGTCCTATTTGTGTTTGCTAGTTGAGGAGAGGAATAACTTGTTTTCAGGAGAGAGATGTTTTGGGTTGAAGGGTAGGGGTCCCCTGGCAGCATATTGATGGGTCATTTGCATATCTTAACATGCTGTGCCACCTTTTAAATAATGGTGTGACCTTGAACAAATCACCACTTTCTTAGTCCTCAGTTTTCTCAAGTATTGGGTTAGATATGCTGTAAATTGAATGCCAACTCATTCTTAATCATATTATTATAATTGTCTCAAGTTCATAAGGAATGTTTCTCTACACTGTACAATGTGGATTTAGAGTATTTGATTTCCAGATATTGGAGTTTCTGATCATGAACTTTTTGCTTTCAGTTACTTGTTGGTGAACTTTTTCTCACAGGCTGAAGTTACCCTATCCACTTCCATGTGGTCTTGAACCCACCGTACCAAATTTGAACTGACAATACTTTTGCTGAGTCTCTCATCTTGCCCAGATTCTTGATGAGGATTGAACTTCCTTCAGAAGAATACATTTTAGTTGGCTGCTTTCCCTTGATAGCTTCAAGAATATTCTAAGTGTTTGGAGACCATCCAAAGCTTCATGGTGGTTGCAGGGACTAGCACAGTCTTTCTCCCTGCTGCTTTACAATAATGTAGGTACTGCCAGTGACTCACCCCAGCAGCTTGGAAAAGCCAAAAGCTGAGTCTGTGTAGCCAAAGCAGGATCAAGCCATTTCCTCTGAACAGGGAGTGCCCCAACAAGAAGAGCAGGTGCTATGAATACCTCTGAAACAACTCTCGGGCGGAGAGCATGGTCTTCTGAGCTCCATCATTTCTCTAAATATTTCTCTTGATATCACCCTGGAGAATCAGTGCCGCTTTCTTTAAGCAGGGTGCTCCTGGAGTGCTGGCCTCTCCCCCATTCCCTCTTTCAGTCATGTGTTGCCATCCTGAAGCCTCTCTGACCTAGAGCACACCATCGGTCAGGTAAACTGCTTATATGACAAGGCCAGGGAATCGCAAAGTACAGGTGACTCAGCGACTAGCGTTACAAGCACAAAGCCTCATGTTACTCAATTAGTTTGGCACATGTTGAAAGCTTTTGGTTTCACTCAACAAACAAACAGCCCTTGCTCTCTCTGTTTCCTTCTCCCAATTGTCCCTCCCTCCCATCTCAAACCCCAGTCCTTTGTACTGGATTCACTATCCAGCCTTTATTCTTGCTAAGGTTTTCAGTCTTTCACCCAAGGCTGTATTTTTGTTTCCTGGAAACACAAGGGCATATTATGTCAGTCCACTTAGCTTCAGAGCAAACCCTTCTCCTGGAAGACCTCTTGCACCCTGAATCTTCCTTCCGAAATTTGCCCCCCGGTCTCTCATTGGTTTGGATTCGGAATAGCCTTGGGTTCTGGTGAGCTCCATCTCAGTCTCGTCATACTTGGTCTTCCCAGGTCACTCTGTTTCTTCTTTTTCTTATCCCATGGTCCTTTGAAAACCCCCCGTTTTCACCTTTACTCCTTGCATTAGCAGCTGGCCCCTATTTCCATGTGTATGGGCATCCAAGGACCCCATCCGGCCTGACATGCCCTGGAAATGTGGTGTATCTCACAGCCTTTGCAAACAGACCTACACACATCCCTGCTTCCTGCCAGCCTGGGTCCCTGAAGTCTTCTGAAGAAGTAAGAGTTAAGTTTTACTACAGAATTCAGAGGAAAGGGCATGAAAATATCTAATTCTAACACAAAATTTAAAGAGCAAGAACCATCCATTCATTTATTCACTTCTTCACTTATACCTGAAAGCATCATTCATTCATTCAACTCTATCCCAGATCCATGCCAGACTCTGGGAAGCAAAGGTGCCCAGGAACTCAAGTCCAACAGGGGAGACAGACAGGCTTTGGGGTCAACCATGTGGTAAGTGCTCTATAGATAAAGGGCCAGTGTGTTCCCAGTGGGAAGAATAAGGAATTCTGTGTAGGAGGGACCATTTAATGGAGTCTTAAAAAAAATAAAGCAAGAAAAAGAAAATATAAAAACATGTTATAATTGGAGGGACTGCGGGTGATTTATACATATAATCTTTTTAAATTTTTTCTACCTGTCCACATGTATTATTTTAATTAAGAAAAAAATTGTTTATAAAGTAAAAGTCAACCCTAAATCACCCATTAATGTCATGAGGGAGAGGCTAGGGTGTGGCCTCCTGCTCTGTTATCTCTTTCCATTTCTCAATAGTCTTGTGCATTTATTTGTCCTTTCCTTTATTCACCCATTTTCTGTCATTTCTTTTAATGTCTCTGGTGAATTCAGTTCGTGTTTGCTGAATATTCATGTGCTCTTCTCTATTTCCCAGGTTCTCTCCAGAATTGGGTTTTTACAATATATCTGTGAACAGAAATAGCATGTGTCATGTCCAGGGGGAGGCACTTAAAAACCAGAGTGCCTTCTCCATCCCTCTTACCCAGCAACCTTGGAAGCCACATGTGGAGAGAACAGAATCATGAGGTGGCAAGAACCTGGATTCTTGAGTCTCTGGCAGGAGATGAGTCCCTGCCAATTGGCATTGGACTTGGTGTGAGAGAGAAACAAGCTTGCACTGTGTTGAGCCCCTGAGATTTGTGGGTTCATTTGTTACCACAGCATCATCCAGGCTAACCCAACTAATTAGTCTATCTCCACTGCTTTTTGCAAAGCTAGCATCTTGATAAGATATAACAATCATCTTCCACCCGTTCCCTCCTACATTTCTTTCACTCCTCTATTTAAATTGATTTTACAGTTTGGTGTTCTTACCACGTTAGTCAGTGAACCAAGATGCAGATGGTAATATACTTGTGCAAATATGTGTCAGCTTCCCAATGTGTACCCCTTACATACTGGTTCCAGGCAAAAAAAATAAGGACCTTTTAGGTCAATTCCCTCTGCATGAACCCGGAGTCCTTGTATGCTGTGGAGTATCATTCCCTCAGCCCCACTCAACAGGAAGGCCTCCTGGGTGAAAACTGTGGAATGCAGATTCAGTCCCAGGATAGACTACTGACCATGTGTGACAAATTAGAGACAGTAGGTGACACAGTTATATTCACACCTATTCCCTGTCTGTTCCTGCCGCATCCTTTTCCATATACCTGCATCGCACTGAAGTTCCCATAATCAAGTTGAAATTCCATAAGAATCTCTATTGATAGTTAGGTTTCAAAGCTTTATAGTTACTCTGCTCATATTTTCTTTATCCACATTTTTCATATGTGTATATACATATATACATATATGTGTGTGTGTGTGTGTAAACATTTCTTACAGTAAGTAAGGAACACTCGACAGTAAGTAAGGAACACTCGACTGGTACTGACTCTAGAAACTACAGAGGAGATTCCATTGGAATCTCTATAACACTGTTTTTAGAAAGACAGGAATCAGCATTGGCCCTCACACCGCATCGGACCAGGACCAACTGTGAATTCTCTGTTTAGTCCAGCCTTAAGTCAGTAGCCCTGCAGAGAAAAGCCTGACCCGGGGGTTGGAAGGGTGGTTGGGAGCTAGGAAAATGGGAACTAGAAAAATTCAGAAGGGTGATGGAACTGGAGAGTGGTGGCAGACCATAAACAAGCCAACGACCAGGCAGAAAAGATAGAGAAACTGCAGGAAATATCTGCAAAAAAACAAACAAAAAAAAACCTAACAGTGAAATTGCAACCATCACATAGAATGCTACGAAGAGTCCCAGGATACACTGAGAGCTATGTTTATGACATGCCCCCAATGCCAAGTGTAATGACACCTGACCTCAGTGGCCACACAGAAAATGTGGCGGGAATAACCTAATCAAACAATTAGCTTAGTTGTTGTTTAGAAAATGAACCTCAAAACCCATAATGGGTGGCTCAACTGAAAAAAAAGAAAAAACTTTATCTCCTGCTACTCCATAAATAATCACCACCCATGTGAAACTAAACAGGAAATGAAAAAACGTGGTTCATCCCTGGAGAGATGCCATGGGTGTGCATTGTCAGAGCTGCCGTTAAACATGGATCATTGACTCGTGGCCAGGTGCCCTGGTTGGTTACCATGCCCTCAGGGACAGAAAATAAGGTACAATACCTGACTGCGATCTGACTTTTAGCACTTAACAAGCTGACTGGAATCCACGTGGGAGGTAAACTATTGTCTCTGAGCAACAACTTTCATCGCCCTATCTGATGTCTGCTTTAGTTTTGTATTGTGTTTTTGAAGCTGAACATTGTTTTAATTAGGATTTGGTGGGAATCTGTTCCCACTAAATCACGGGCCAATTTTTCCTCCTATAGTACAATCTTTGACTTTGATATACCAGTGGATATATTTGTCTTGTGTGAAACACTATTTAGATTTGATAAGTTCTTCTTCCTTCCTAGCTTCCTTTCAAGTAATAATAGCAGTTATGGGTATTGAGTGTTTTCTATCTGACAGGTCCTGTCCTAAGCTCTTTGCATGGATTATCTTGTTTTATTCTCACTAAAGCTCTACTAACCAAATGCTATACTCCTTACTTTTCAAACGAGACAACTAAGTTTGAAAGTTTAAGTGACTTGCCCAGTGTCATGCCACTAGGAAATATTTGCTTTGAGGTCTTTGCAACTTAAAATCTTCAAAATTGGGGATATGGAGTACTTCCTAAGAGCTGCCAGCATAGAATTTCTGTCTATATTCCACTCCTAACACTTAGCGTTTGCTTCCTTTCTGAGGTAAGTGGAAGTTGTGTGGACTCCCCCACCTGCCATTCCACCACTTATTAGTGTCATCAATACCCCCAAATGGTTCCATCTGAACTCTGGGCCCAGATAGCCACAGCCGGGAGAACAAGCCAGCAGTGCTATTTGCTGAATGCATCCTTGATTGCTACTCTATTTGGAATCAGTCTAATTCTTTGCGATGACTTTGACCTAGAACTTTGAATGCCTTTGTTAATTCAATTCTTGGCAGAGTATTCTAACTGCCCACCTGTGGAATTCCTGGCTCCTAGAAATACTTTAGGATGTCTAGAAATGGATAATGCCTTGTGTCGTAGTAAATACCCTCACCCATGGAATATTAAAATCCATGAATTTTGCTCAAGCTCTCCTTCACTCTTAACATACTCAGGGGTATTAGCTACTGAAGCCAGGCTTACCCTCCCCGCCAACTTCTTTTATTGTCCATGTGTGTTTAATGTAACATTTTAATGATAAATGATCATCAGTAAGACTACACATTTTCGTGAATTTTTACATATCCAACCAAAAACAAAGAGCCATGAGAATATAGTCATAAAATGCAGTCTAATAAAAAAGTAATATAGCCCTGGCCAGTGTGGCTCAGTTGGTTGGAGTATCATCCTATGCACTGAAAGGTCATGGGTTTGATTCCCTGTCAGGGCACATATTTAGGTTGTAGGTTTGATTCCCACCCCAGTCAGGGTGCATGCAGGAGGCAATGGATGTTTTTCTTTCACACTGATGTTTCTCTCTCTGTCTCTGTCTCTCTCTCTCTGTCTCTCTCTGTCTCTGTCTCTCTCTGTCTCTCTCTCTCTCTCTCTCTCTTTTCCCCCCTCTCTCTAAAAATCAATGAAAACATATCCTCGGGTGAGGATTACAAAAAGCAAACTCCCAGGTGAAACAGTGTGTAGCTGTTCCATAAGAGACACAGAGTCTACTAAGGCTCTGGCCTAGCCGTCTGGGAGACAGCTATGTAACCATCTTCCCTGCTAGAGGTGGTTTTAAAATATGTCTGTAAATTGATACTCCGCTTAAAGAGGTGGAGCTTAATTCCCCGAATTCCCTGAATCAAGGGAGAAGCCAGCCACCATGTTGTAAGGGCACTCAAGCAGCCCAGTGGAGAGGTTTACAGGGTGAAGAATGCAGGCCTTTGAATGCCAACAGCCAGCAGAAACTTGCCAGGCATGTTAGTGAACCACCTTGGAAAGAGATCATCCAACCCCAGTCAAACCTTCAGGTGACTGCAGCAGCCCTGACCAGCATCGTGACTGCAACTTCATGGAAAACTCTGAGCCAGACCAACCTGCTAAGTCACTCCCAAATTTTGACCCAGAGAGACTGAATGATATAACAAATGTTTCTTGTTTTTAGTTGCTAAATTTTGAGGTAATTTTAATCCAGCAAAAAATACATAACACAGCCGGAGAAAAAAGGAGACATATGTACTATTTGTAATACTTTAAGCAATAAAATAAAATTTTAAAAAATACGTAACACACTATAACACTGGGCCACCCTACTCCTCACCATCACCTCACCAAGACCACCTGCCAATGGTGAACTTCCCCAGCAGCTCCAAGCCATTTGTGAGTGCTGCAAGGCTCTCTTTTTCAAGGTGAGATCACAGTGACCATGGGTAACCACGCTGTTATGATGGTCCTCACACTAGGCAGGCACCCAGAGGGGTATCTTAGTGCCTGCACGAGATATCCCACAGCCCAGCTGCCTGGGAGCTATAGACCAGCCACAACATAGATGCCTTGCTGGTGGTTACACATCAAGGCACTTGGTGAAAATGCACCAGGACAATTTTCTGTGTTCTTTGACCTTTGCACGATATTTAGCTCGTCCCTACCCTCCTCCTGAACCTGTTTTTACTCTCCTCAGCCTCCATCCTAAAACAAAGTCCACCTTCAAAAACAGGGCTGCTTAGAAACACACATATGTCCATGCCAATTTCCACTCCTGACCGAATTCTCCTTCTCCCCCAGGCATTTCTCACTCCTGCCTGCAATGTCCTCAGACCCACAGTTACACTTGCCTCTGATTATGATCTCAACCCACCTCTGATATTATCTATACATCTCATTCCTCTTGGCCTCTCCAAACACAGTCCCACCATCCAGCCCCCTACATTTCTTGGCACATAGTACTCTGGAGGGAATATTTCAATGCACTTCTATACAGCTCCTTCCCCCCCCCCATCCCCCCCCCCCCCCCAGGAAGGACTAAGAGAAAGCATTATGGCAGTTCTGGTCAACTGTACAAAGAACTACTGCAGATTCGTGGCCTTGTTGAAGAAATTCTGCTCTAGTTGGTTCAGCAAGAATAACAGTAGAGTAATAATGCTTAACTTCCTTTTTGACACCATTATTTTCAGTTAAATTCCTTCAACTTGAAGTTCTTTAAGATTTATAAGGTAAGAAGTTAGTTTCAACTCACTGGATCCCCCAAGTTGCTCTAAAATGAACACCTAAGTATCAACATTAATCAAACGCCTCATGCTTTTTTCCAGTGCACGAGTGGAAACAAAGGTTACTTTATTCCCAGAGGTCGCCCCCCCCCCCCCACACACACACACACCATGCTCTTGCCTGGTCTGAAATCAGACTCGTGTTCTAACAAGGAGCGATTAAGTGCAGACTTGTGTGTTAGCAGGATGTGTTTAAGGCAGCCGGGAGCATTCTCTCCCCATTACGTTGAAAGGTCTGAATCAGAAAAGAAGAGAAAGAAAAAAACAAAAAAACTGATTTCTTGTCTTGACACACGTGTCACGTATTGTTATAAGGATCCATCCATGTAACTACATGATACTTTGAGCCTTGTATAAATAACTTCTCAAGGATTTTTTTTTTTTTACTATAAAATGTGCTGTTTCCAACACAAGGGTGTCTGACTGGAGGCTCCTTGTGTCCAACTCTTCCACTTGGCTGTCAAAGGCGAATTTCTCCCCCTGCAACACACTCACTTCTTACATATTCTTCTCCACCGCACCTCCCCCTGACTGCCTTCTACCCCAAGCAGATAAGCCGAGTATTTCAAAAGGGGCCTTGCTATTGAGAGGATAACTGGAAGCACACCAGCTTGCATGTGGGGCTACTAGGCTTCTTCACTCCTTTTAGTAACAGACAAAGGAGGAGTCTACTAACGATGTTTACCCACCTCGGCTTGTGTTTGTCTAATGTTTGAAAGGGGTTTTGTTATCCTTAGACATTCCTGAACAATCGCGCTTTCTCGGAACATCAATCACAGGGAAAGGAGAGGTGAGGGTCAGAATGGGGGAAGGGGCCCAGAAAGCAAGGCTTTCCAGCCAGTCCTCCCTGCTTGTTCAGCACCATCTAGTGGGGGATTCCATTGCGACCTGAGGCCTGAGAAAGCTCAGCGTGGTCTGCCAGGCGAGGAAGAAGAGGAACTTGTCATCCGCACACATGACAGCAGCCAGTCACTCACTGTTCACCTGGTGTGGATTACGCACATTTTGACTCACCACAACAAATACTTAATCTCACATTGTCTCTAACCTGAGATGAACTCCTTAACTCTCTTTTGATGTGCGGGCAGGGAATGCAAATAATATAATCAAAGCAAGCCGTGCCTGGGAGAAATCAGAGAACATTCCATGCAACACTGTTCTAATGTGGCTCTTTATTATAGTTTGATTATCTTTAAAGCCACATTACGGTAAAGTACACTGGTATAGAAATATTCTAGGCGATTGATAATGTAAGCATCATAAGTTTTAATATCATTTTCAGAGGAACACAAAAGAAAACTAAACTCAGAGTTGCTTACTAGTATTATGAACATCGTGTGCTCTACAAAGTCCTCAGGAACGATTGTGATACATGGGACTGTCTGCCCCCACTTGAAATGCCTCCATTCCTGTTACATTCTTGTGTCCTCTTTTTCATAGCTTTTCTTCCTTCTTATTTACATCCACAGCAGTTCAACCTTCCTGTTGCCATGTTTTTTAACTTGTTTACTTATTTTAAACCTAATGGTAGGCAATTATATAACTAAATTTAGTAGAAGCATGTCTAAACCAAGAGTGAGATTCTCTATGGCTCATCTATGGGTAAAATACACCTTTTTTAACTAATAGGATTTGGGATAACACTTTTGACTGTCTTTTTCTACTTTATCTTGAGCTATCAAGTGCCTTCCAAAAAACTGAGGTGACTGAATAAATTACCTTCATATAAGTTAAGTGCAATAGACTTTGGTATACTATTGTTTAAGGGACATTTACCGAAATATATGTTTACATAGAAAACATGAAGGCCCAATTCAACTGGTACAACAATCTAAGGAAACGCCCTATTAGATGCTCCCAATAGTCCTGAGTATGTCAATTTCATTTCATGACTAATTTTTTAAGTTTTTCCTTTTGAAACCAAGCAGGGATAAAAGAGAGGTAACTGGATATATTTTTTACTTTCTACTCAGTCTCAGACTCCTTTTGATAAAACAGTATGGCCATTGATACAAGCTAAGAAGATTGTTTATTATCCACTAGAGGCCTGGTGCACAAAAGTGGTGCACGGGTACAGTCCCTAGGCCTGGCCGGCGATCAAAGCATGAGCATCTGGCATGGAGGGCCAGGTCCCAGCTGACCTTTGGGCCTTGGGCAGCACCTGGGCCTCCTCGCACCCCCCTCCACCTGAGTCACGGCGCCCAAGAGTTCCTACGTGGAGATGCGGTGAGCGCTGCTGGACACCGCAGGCTGAGGCGCATCATGGGCCTCTGGGCCGCCCAGCAGCACCCACATGGAAGCCAAGCAGACAGCACGCTCTCTCCCAGCTGGCCTCGCAGACCAGCTCCTGCGTGAATCCACGGGGAGCCCAACCGGCCCCTGTGGTCTCCGTGGCTGCAGCCCAGCTCACCCGGAAGAGGCCGCACAGGTGCAGGGCAGGCTCCTTGCAGGCACCCAGCACCTGAGCAAGAGTTGGCGGACACCCCAAATTCTCACCATACCTCCATCCCTGTCACCCCTACCCCCAAGTAGCTGGCGAGAGGTCATAGGCCCCCACCCGGCACTGCAGGAGGTTGGTCGCCACCACCCACCCCCCAGTTCCCCGTCCCAGCCCCAGGCCTATCCCCAATTGGGCAATCAGGGCTTGCTGGCTGCTGGTCACTGTCTGTGAAGTGATTGATCAGGGTGATTGGCCCCTGTTCTCATCTGCCTTGGCCTGGTGCCACCCACTCACCTGCTCCACCATCCTGCTGCAGTTCCACTCTCATCGGGGCCCATGGGGGCCAGCAGCACCTCCACTGCTGCCAGCTGCCAATGCCACGTTGCCAACGCCTGCCATGTTCCGTGCTGCCCCCTGATGGTCAGTGCACGTCACACCGAGCGGTCGAACTCCTGGTAGAACAATTTGCATATTAAGCTTTTATTATATAGGATGGCATTCTAATCCAGTTTGGGCATGGCAAGTAGGCCCCTAGAAGGTGATAATAGTTGAATGTTGTCTCAATTTATACATTAGAACCTTGGTTTAAAAATGATGTTAAGAGGCCAAGATCATGAATGTGATTCTCTTCCCCAGGGCAGTCCTGTTCTGTGAGGTCTAATGCTTACACCAATTGGAGAGTTCTCTTTAAGAAATAGAACACAGGCCCTGGCCATTAGCTCAGTTGGTTAGAGCATCAACCTGATATGCCAAGTCGGCGGGGTTTCCCCAGTCAGACACATATAAGTATCAAGCAGTGAATGCATAAATAAGTGGAACAACAAATTTGATATTTCTCTTTCTCCTTCCTCTCTCAAGCTAAAATCAATTTAGAAAATAGAACACAACGTTACAACTAGGTAAGAAAGTAAATATTTAAGAATCATTTCAAAGAAATGATAAACACTATAAACATCACAAAACCCAGATTAACAGGAAGTGTTTATTAATGAACTAGGGCAGGGGTCCTCAAACTACAGCCCTCGGGCCACATGCAAATACAAATATTGTATTTGTTCCCGTTTTGTTTTTTTACTTCAAAATAAGATATGTGCAGTGTGCATAGGAATTTGTTCATAGTTTTTTTTTTAAACTATAGTCCGGCCCTCTAATGGTCTGAGGGACAGTGAACTGGCCTCCTGTTTAAAAAGTTTGAGGACCCCTGAACTAGGGGCTCAGTGCACGAATTCGTGCACCTTGAAAGGAACTGTGGGCCACGAGGCTGCGGTGGGCACCGGGGCATGTCTCAGGCCATCCTCTGTGACCCTGCCCTTCTCCTTCGACCCGGCCCCCAGTCCCCTGTCTGCCAGCAGCCCAGCTCCCGCCGCCAGCACTCACACCCGCTGACAGTGCCGCGGGTGCAAGCAGGGCCGGCACCATCAGTGGGTGTGAGCTGCAGCTACTGCCCCAATCTCCCCTCAGGAGCAGGGGGAGGTAGAGAAGCCCTCAAGGGTGATCAGGGCTGGCAGCTGACGCTCACAACTGCTGATGGCATCAAGCGATCAGGACTGGCACTGGGCACTGGCAGCAGGTGCGAGTGGCTGCTCTGGCGCCAGCTGCGGATGCACGTGGGGCTGGTGCCGGCAGTGGGTGCAAGCAGGACTGTTGCAGGCAGCAGGTGTGAGAGGCGGCTGCCAGCCCCAATCGCCCCTCAGGAGCAGGGGGAGGTGGAGAAGCCTCATCGGCGATTGGGGTCAGCAGCCGCCACTCACACCCGCTGACAGTGCCAAGCGTTCGAGTCCAGTGCCAGGTGATGGCAGCAGGTGCAAGTGGGGACGGTATCGGCAGTAGGTGCGGGCTCCAGGTAGGACCTCAGCATGCAGGAGCAAAGAATTTTCAGTAACCACCAGAGGCTCGCCCCGATGACAGCGACCAGTTGTTCAGTTGTTCCACCATTCGGTCTATTTGCATATTAGGGTTTTTTATATATAGATTACCTGACACTTCTATATTTTTTCTACTTTTAGCGGCATACTCTTTGATTGCCTCTTTGAACAACAATTTTGTTGTTTGATTTTCTGTAAGAACAATGGCATATACTTCAGTCTCCTCAAAAGCATAGGAGCTTTTGGTGTGGCAAAAATTTAGACACAATGAGAATAAGGATGTCATCTGTGAATGGAAATGTGGATAAGCTTTGCCATCTGAAGGAGTCAACCAAGAGAATATTAGTTAACACAGGATGATCCAGTTGGAGTTATTCTGGAAATGGTTTGTTGTCTTCAATAAAAAGAGGCACTGTAGCTCAGTGTTTAGGAGTATGGGCCGCTTACGACTGTGTGACTTTGGCAAGTAACATTCTCTCTGCACTTCAGTTTACTAATATCTAACTCATAAAGTTGTTGGTAGGGTTAAAGAAGAAAGCTAACGTCACTTACTGAATGCGGTGCATGTTTTGTTGTTGTTTCGCTTTGCTTCTGAATTGTTTTGCCTGAAATATTAATAGTACAGAAAACAAAAGAACTCCCCACGTAATGCTGGCCCACAGTCAAGATTGGAAACTACCAGACCACACTTGTACCAATAGTTAGTCACTTTGATGGCTGATGCCTTAGAGGTGAGGTGAGAGAGAAAAAGTGAAATAATTCGTTATTAGTGAAGAAGAAATACCTTTATTTTAAACTAGCTACACTGCCACAAAAGTGATGGATTTAAAGACCTGTTTAGTCATGCTTCCAAATCTCAAAAAAAGGTTTAAAAAGATGATTTGGTTCAACAATGTTAAAGTCAAGTCAACATACCTGAAAATTGCTAAGTTCTTAGTGTTCTGAGGATAGAGTTTTTCACTATAAGTTGTTCTTTTGAGTGGCTTTGAGTGTGAGGCAGTACCCAGGGCTTTGTGTTTTGTTCTCTCTCTAGGGCAGGCTTGGGTGGTAGACACATCATGTTTGGGTCTGGGTTTTGTCACTCATTCTCCATGTGACTTTGGAAAAATCATTAACCTCTCCAGGTAGTTTACTTGTCTATGACATGAAAATATTAATTGGGTCTATCACATACCTTTGTTATGGGGCTTGAATGAGAGTAAATGGCATGCCTTTGCACAGCTGACACATTCTGGCACTTTATACAAGCTAGCAATCATTATCATTATCACTTTTATTATTCTTATTTGGTTGGGAGTATGAAGTTTTTATATTGGCTTTTGTTTTTTATGAGAGTTTTATTTCCCTTAAGAGCTAATGTTGGGTCAAGATATTATCTTGTTGGGCTTTCCCATTTATTGCTCAACACTCTGAGAGAGGTTTTGACGCACAGATTGTTTAACAAAGAGTGGTGCACAGGCAGATGTGTATGTGTATGCACGGATGTGATTTCTTGTATTCAATGTATCTTTTAAAATTGTACCTATCTGTAAGGGGCCAGAAGAATAATGAAAATGGCCTAGAAATTTAAAAATTAACTTTTGGAGCATTTCTCACAATAGTCTATTTTGGAAGTGTCGATGTATGTAGCATATTCCAACATGCATCTTATTAACTTGGATAAGTCACTTAGCTTCCTGGTGAGCTCCTCACATGTGAAATGGTGATAAGAAGATTTATGAAATAAGATTTATTGAGTGACATTCATTCAACATGTTTATTAGGTGCAGCAAAGAATAAGATAGGCATGATTCTAGCCTGTGTGGAGCTTACAGCCTAATAATAGGAATAACAAACTTTGAGTAGAGTAATGACTGTTATAAAGGCAGGGACAATGGGAGTGAGCAGCAGGTTAATATAGTCTGGTCTGAGGAAGTGGCATTTGGATTTATATGAGTTAAAGGTTATTATGGAAAAAGGATTGGCCAACAGGGTAGGAATTGGTTACACAGAGTAAGTCACCCATTCGTTAATGCATTTATTCAACAAATAACCAGCAAGATGGACAAATCTGTGCCTTCATGGAGTACACAGCGGGCACTTAGAGTTAAGGCTCTTCCATAAGCCTCAGGTTTCCATACCCATTACCTCAGCTCTCTACAAGTCTTATCTATTCTAACAGCTCTCCCCACTTGGCCCATCTGCTACACAGCTATGAAAGTTATCATCCAAAAACACTTACCTTTTAATGCTCTACAGGACTGTGTCTGTTCTTAGAGCATTTATTGGAAGAAATTTCATCCAACTGTTGCACAGAATCCTAAAAATGAGGCCTGTTTCTTTGTGGGTTGGTTACTGTTGGCCACACTACACCCTATATTTAGAATTCTCCACCATGAGGCTACAAGTTTTCTGAGCTTTTCGGTTTGATCTTATAACAGTAAACTGAACTCTGATGTGTTAGCTCTGACAGGGATGAAAATACAGTTCTGAAATGTCTGGACCAAAGATTTGATAATTTATGGGGTCAATAGGTTTCCATATGGGGTGACAAATGATGCAACAGATAAGCCAGGATTAGGCTGCATCAGCGGGACACACAATGAAATAGAGGCAATTGGCTCTACAGCAGCTTTAGCTTGCTAAAGGAGAGTCCCAGATTAATACCTTCAATCCCTAGGCCAGATTCAGTCTAGATCAGAACAGTTTTACAGAGTAGAGAACATTACTTAATGTAGAAATTTTTGTTTTGTTAATCCTTACTTGAGGATATTTTTTTCATTGATTTTTTAAAAAGAGAGAGAAAGAAACATTGATGTGAGAGAGACACATCGATTGGTTGCCTCCTGCACATGCCCTAACCAGGGCCAGCATCAAATCTGCAACCCAGGTAGGTTCCCTTGACCAGGAATTGAACCCATGACCCTTCCATGCATGGGCCAATGCTCTATCCACTGAGAAACACTGGCCAGAGCTAGAATTTTATTCTTTATTTCCAGTATTCAGTTGCTGTTGTGATGCATTGAAAGTGGATTTTTAAAGCAAGGTGCTTTAAAAGTAGGTTTCAGGGGATTTGCCTGAGAGGAATCGCCTTGTATATGATTTTGTTTCTCATTTGCTTTCCACCAAATCACTGTTATGCAAAAATTTCCCATGCAACTGAAGGTGTGTTTGTGTGTGTGAAAAAGAGATCCCCAGCTCAGCCAGTGTGGCTCAGTGATTGAGTGTTGATCTATGAACCAAGAAGTCACAAGTTGACCCCCTGTCAGGGCACATGTCCAGGTTTTGAGCTTGATCTCTAGTGGGGGGCGTGTAGGAGGCAGCCAATCAGTGATTCCTTCTCACCATTGATGTTTCTCTCTCTCTCTCCCTCTCCCTTCCTCTATGAAAACAATAAAAATATTTTTTAAAAGAAAGAGCTCCCCAGCATAGCCTTTGATAATTGTATTCACTTAAATATCTAATTTTAAGAATGTAACCCTTTTCTTTTTGCTTATTATTACTATGTACCTTGCCCCAAAACAAATTATTTTGGGGCAAGGTACATAGAAACTTAAAAAAATAGGGTTCTTCAAATCACCAAGTTCTTCATGGAACTTGACCTGTGATATATCATCATTTAGAAAAAAAAAAAGCAGTTTTTTTCTTCTTTTTTTCTATCTCTGTTAGGATTCTGTTGGTTGCAAACAACAGAGATACAAATCAAATTGGTTTAAACAAAGATTTATTTGCTCACATAACTGAAATAGCTTAATTTAACCAAGCTTCATATTTCTGTTGCTTACTTCTTTCTTAGAGTCCCAGTAATCAGAATAAGGTTTCCAACCGCTTCTGGGGTGTCAACTTCTAATTCAGAAGAAAAGAGCCAATATTTTTCTTCCAGCATTTTTAGCATATTTTCTGTGGTTGGCTCTGATTGAATCTACTCAGGTCACATGACCATCCTTGAATCAATCTCTATTGTCAAGGAAATGAAGTGTGGTGATTGGCTCAGGGCAGTCATATTGTCCACTCCTGTGGCTGGGCACAGAGCCCTATGCAGACCACCTGAGCAGAAAGTGAGATGGGAGTAAACCCACACATTAAGCCAAGGCTCTTGAATCAGTGGGGCACACAATGAAATAGAGGCAACTGGCTCTACAGCAGCTTTAGCTTGCTAAAGCAATATGAGTGCCAGATTAACTCCTTCAATCTGGGACAATGGATGCCTAGAAAGAAGATTTAAAAGGAATATTCCAAAATGATGGTTGTGTTGGGTGGTTTGAGGTAGAGTGATTTTTTTCTTTTATATTTTTCAAAGTTTTATAATGTGATTATACTACTTTATTCTGATATTAAAGAGGCAAGGAGAGAAATAAGATTATAAGATTTATATACTAGGGGCCCGGTGCACAAAATTCATGCACTGGGGGAGGGTCCCTCAGCCCAGCCTGCCCCCTCTCACATACTGGGAGCCCTCAGGGGATGTCCTACTGACGGCTTAGGCCTGCTCCCTGCTCCCCTTGGAACCGGCTCCGCCCCTGCCCCCTCCGATCACCAGCTCTGCCCCTGCCCAGGCCTTAGGCCTCTGGCCACAGCCTTAGGCCTGGGCAGGGGACCCTCAGCCCCCTTCAATTGTCAGCTCTGCCCCTGCCTCCTCCAATCGCCGGCTCCTCCCCTGCCCCCTTTGATCGCCGGCTCCACCCCTGCCGAGGCCTTATGCCTGGGCAGGGGACACCCTGTCCCCTATGATCGCCAGCTCCGCCCCTGCCCCCTCTGATCACCAGCTCTGCCCCTCGGCTCTGATCGCAGGCTCGGCCCTGCCCAGGAGCCCCCTGGCTCAGACCCTTCCTAGGCTGCTCAGGGCCCACACGGGGTCTACCTCAGAGTGACCTGGGTGCCCGATGATGTTCCCGGGACCTGGGCCGCTGGGCGCCTACATATGCAAATTAACCGCCGTCTTAGTTGGTTTAATTTGCATACTCACTCCTGATTGGCTGGTGGGCATGGCTTGTGGGTGTAGCGGAGTGACAGAGTGATGGTTAATTTGCATGTTTCTCTTTTATTAGTGTAGATAATAAACATATATATATATATAGCATAATTTTATCATTTATCTCTTTGTCTCTGTATAATTTAACCTCACTAAACAGAATACAATTTTTATATTCTGAATGTACTTTCAGAAGCCGGCAGTTTTTTTAAAAAAGATTTTATTTCTAAACTAGAGGCCCAGTGTGTGTAGTCTCTCGGCCTGGCCTGCAGGGATCGGGCCAAAACTGGCTCTCTGACATCCCCTGAGGGGTCCCAGATTGCGAGAGAGTGCAGGCCAGACCGAGGGACCCCACTGGTGCCTGCATCGGGGCTGGGGAAGGACTGCGGGAGGGCTCCAGGGCGTGTCTGGCCTGACTCGCCCAGTCCTAATCAGCCGGACCCCAGCAGCAAGCTAATCTACCAGTCAGAGTGTCTGCATCCTGGTAGTCAGTACGAGTCATAGCAACTGGTTGAACGGTCGAATGAACAGTTGGACACTTAGCATGTTAGGCTTTCATTATATAGGATTACTCAGAAACTTCAGACATCGCTTCTTACCCATTTCTTAATAATGACAATTTGTTTCCTTCTTCTACACTTCTTTCAAAAATTAAGGTTATATCCCAGTATAAGATGTGACCCAAGACTTTTTTCTACTATCCTTTAAAAATCTTTTGAAACCCTATCCTAACAGCCTTGGGGGCTGGTGCTGACTTAGAATAAATATCTGACTAAATCTGTGACCATCATATTTCAATGTAACTTTTGTGGGTTGTGTAAGATTTTATTTGGAGCAAAGAAAATGGTTTATCTCCTTTCATTTTGTTTTTCCTGATTGCATTTTTTTTTCTTTTTTGTAGGTCTGAGCCAGGCTTTCCTTTTTCTGAGCTTTTCCCTCATGGCTGTGTGTCCACCATGCTCTCTACGACAGGATTCATTAGTGGATTCCTCACCACCACCATCTTTGAATAATTCTCACCATGTCCTTCTCTAACGTCCAGAATCCTGCTGGAGCTCTAAGGGTGGAGAAGCCTCTTCACATGGGACCAGAAAGGTCATCTGCCTGCAGAAAGCACTTTCCATCTTGAGGAAAGATTATACCCTGGGCTTATTCTTCCTTCTCAGGGATATTTGTGTCTTAACTCAACCAGAGAGATTATTTAAATTACTTTATTTGTGGCAGGTCACACAAGGGAGTAAGGGAATGGTCGTTGGGTTGGTTTTCCATCACACTTTTGGCTGTGGAAACTTAGCTTCCTTCCCCATCAGAGAGGAAGCTTGTGGGTCTACCATCATTTCATGTGGTGTCATGCTGTCAGAGTTTTAAAGCACCTGCTCATACAGACCTGGCTGCATCTTCACTTCTTCTCCAGGACACTCTCTTGGATCTCTTCCTACACTACCGGCCACTCCCAAAAAGTCTCCTTTGCTGCTTCCTCTTCATGTTCCCAACCTCTAATATCCAAGGACCTGAGATTTTAGCCCTGGGGTGTCTTCTGTACTGAATCTGCACAACATTCCCTCTCTGATCTCAACTTCTCTTCTGACTTTAAATACTGCCTGAAAGCAGATGTTCCCAAGTTTGTTTCTATCCTGAGCCACCTTCTAAACTCCAGACATCTCCTCTTAGGTGTCTACTACACATCTAAAATGTAACATGTCCAAAACTGAACTCCTGATTTTTCTCCATAAATGTGCTTTCCCTGTAATTTCCCATCTCAGTTAATGAAAAATTCACTTTTCTAGTTAAAGAAAAAGCTTGTAGTCATCTTGAATGTTCTTTATCACATTCAACGTCTAGTCCATCAGCAAATCCTTTTTGCTTCTACTTTTAATATCTATTCATAATCTAACCACTTCCCTTTTTTAAAGAAGAGTTTATTTATTTTTAGACAGAGAGGAAAGGAGAAGAGGAAAACTTTGATGTGAGAATATAACATTAATTAGCTGCCTCCTGCACGCTCCTTACCGAGAATCGAACCAGCAATCTCTTGGTGCACAGAACGACACTCAACCAACTGAGTCCCACTGGCCAGGGCTCTAACCACTTCTTACCACCTCCACCACCACCTTAGGGAAAGCCACATCATCTCTTTTCTAGAATTTCAGAATAGCCCTCTAATTGGACTCTCTGGTTTTCTTTTTTACCTTCTATAATATATTCTCCACAAAAGGAACTATCCTTTTAAAAATGTAAGTCAAATCATATCACCTCTCTGTCTATAACTCTCAAGAACATCCCATCTCACTCATGAAAATAAAATCCAACATTCTTACCATTGTATATAGCCTAGGAAGACCCCTGAACTTTGTTCCTTTGATACCATTCTTATTCTGCTAGTCCTCTCACCACTTACCCAACTCCAGTGGGCGGTGACTTATCCATTAGGCAGTAGACCCAAAACATCACAAAACTTTTAAAACAAAATTTTTAATTTCTTTTATAAACAGGAGAAAAATAAGTTCAAGTTAAAGACAGTATTTTAACATATACTATTAATACAGGATGGGGCAAAAAGTAGGTTTACAGTTGTGAGTATGCAAAACATAGAATTTATTCTTGTATTATTATTTATTAATTTTGTTAATTATTATAGTCTTTTCCATGCGAACAACTGTAAACCTACTTGTAACCTACACTGTCTATTTGTCTTTATACCAACACAGCCATAAAATACAATTTTTAGTATTTTTTTTAAATAAAAGAAGAAACCACCCTGGCTGGTGTGGCTCAGTTAGTTGAAGTATCATCCTGTACACCAAAAGAAGGCCGGTTCGATTTCTGGTCAGGGCACATACCCAGGTTTCACATTTGACCCCTGGTAGGGGTACATCTGGGAAGTAACCAATTGATGTTTCTCTCTCACATTGATGCTTCTCTCTCTCCCTTCCTCTCTTTGAAAATCAATAAAATTTAAAATCTATTTAAAAGAAAAATAAATAGGTAGATAAAGAAATAGAGAGATAACGAAATAAAGAAATAAAGGAACCCACAAAGGCAAAAGTTCCTAAGGCCCATGAAAATCCCAATGTGATCCTGGGAAAAGTCTAAGCAGAATCCAGGCAGAGCTGGAAAAGTCTTACCATTTCATAAAGCAGGACAGCTAAGGAATTGTTCCCTGCTTTTTGATTGGTATCTCCCACTAGATCCCATTTGTCATTGTTCAGTGACTGCTTTTCTTCCCAAATGAATTCAGAATCCCACTTCACACAAGGACGGCCTGTTATCAACTGAATGGAATCCCTCCTTCAGGACTTGAGACAGAGCCCCTTGCACCTTCCTTAATTAAGTATCTCCACTGCCTCCTAGGTAGAGTGAGAAAAAAGCAAAAGGAAATTACCCTAAAGGAACCAAAGAGGGAAGACCATGAGACTTGGAGCTCAGCCTACCTGACTGACTCTTCAGCTGTTAAAAGAAAATAGTCCTTACTATTATGTAGGCTCAAATTCCTTTAATTAAGAACACAGACTTTATATTTTCAAACTCAACATTTATATGACTGTTTTTGGTCTTTCCTTTTGTAACACTTTTTGTATCCTCTTGCATCTCAACGAAGGTGAAAGGTTTACCTTTAATTTTCTCCTCCAATAATTACAACTTTTAAATAGGGTAAGCTATCCGTTATTGCTGTTACAACCTGGAATTACTTATAAATCTAGCCAGACCAGTACCTTTACAAGAGATCAGAGAAATGGCTAAAACACCCTCTCTGGCGTTAGCTAAGAAGAAAAATTTTGGTAGGGAGGTGTAAGAGCATAATAAATTCGTTTTTGGGAAATCAGTTTTATATGTAATATGCATGTATGAAAATTTACCCATGGTGCATAGCTGCAAAGCAATCCTAACTTGAGCTTTTACTTCCATTTTATTTTCTGTAAAACTAGGCTCTTTCTAGATCACCTTTTACTACTGGTCTATTTACTTGCTTTTGCATCCATTCCAGTGTTTTGGAATAAATTACAGAAAGATACCTGAATATTCACCACTGAATGCCACTAAAAAAAAATTAGTTCATGGCCCTGGTTTGGTGTTTCAGTTGGTTAGAGTGTCATCCTGTATACCAAAAGACTGTGGGTTCAATTCCAGGTCAGGGAACATACCTAGATTGAAGGTTCAATCCCCAATTGGATTAGGGCGTGTACTGGAGGCAACCAATTGATATTCCTCTCACAGGTATGTTTCTCTCTCTCAAATCATTTTTTTTAAAAAAACAAAACATATCCTCAGGTGAGGATTAAATACATATGTTTATATGTATATGTACATGTATTATTATTTATATCAGTTCTTGGAGAATGTTCCTATCTGGATGCCCATGAATGAAATAATTGAACTCTCAAAGTTCTTTTCATGTCCTTAATTTGATGAAGCAATTCACCAAGCAGCACATTTATATTTCATAGCTCATTTACATATTTGCCTTTCTGTTCCTTTTCTGACTAAGTTTCCTCCCAATTAATACCAGTTCCAACTGGTGAGATTTCAGACAAGGGGTTTCTCGGCCCTGCCTGCACAATAGAATCATCTGAGGAGCTTTAGAAAGCGCTGAAGGCCTGGCCCCGCCCTAGAGCCTCTGGATCAATGCATTCTGAGTACATATGCACAGCTTGCTTATTTTAGTTACCATGTCATCAAAGCAGATTATAAAGGAGGGGAAAAGCCATTTTTCCTTCTGCTTGGCTATCTTGACAGCTAACAAATTATTTTTACACTCCCCCTCTCCACCCCCCAAATGCAACCCAAGAAAGCTTTACTTTTAGTAAATAAAACAGGTTCACTCTCAAGGGGTGGTTGGCCCTTTAAACAGCATGGCAATGTACAGAAGGACGGGTGGGTCTGCATACCCTTCATATAAGTGTCAACACCTACTTTGGGTACCAAAATAAATATTGTTAATATTGCCTCATTCTGGACTGTTTAAACATGCACTATATCAGCTCGTCTGTCTATCCTGATGTAATAGCGTGAAAGTTTCCAGCAGCTCATACTGTTTTTTCCCTAGACATTAATCCATTACATGTATTCCACCTCTGAAAAATTACATCAGGAAAAGGCTGAAGATGTAATACTGTCCAGTACAGTATTCCTGTGGGGTTAAGACCCAAATCTTTCTTAAAGAAGATCCTGCAGTTTTCCACATAGATATTAGCTAACCCAGCCCGTGGTCCCTAGGTTCTTCCTGGTCTCCAGCAATCTAGGTTTACTATCCCCTGCTGCCATTTTCCAGGAATTCTCAGAGTCATTGATGGCTGTGACTGTTCTCTTCATCTTAGTTCTCAGAAAGAGGTAGCTGGGGCAAAGGAATGAGGGCGGAGTTCCTTTTACCTCCATCATATTCTTCTTCCAGGCCACTAATGTGTGTGTTGAAGGCAGCCCAACAGGGAACCTTTTTGTCCCCCATCCCTTCTGGGTCCGAGGCTGGGAATCCCATGGGTCTACATCACTAACCACCATCGGTGCCTCCTCGGCTCCAACCTTTTGCTCCCAGGTTTCAACATAGACTGCGGCAGCATAAATAGGCTTGCTTATCTGAACTAGGACATTTTAAAAGATGGTTTAGGTGGGTTGAGAGGAGAGAGGAAAAAATGGACTAAAAACCCCAGTAAAATGTCTTATGAAGCTAGATTTTCAAAATTACACTGCAGCGTTTTTCTCCCTTTGGCACTCTTCCCCCAGCTGGTATAAAATAAGTAACAACAGCCTCCTTTGTCGTCTCTCTCCTCTGTGTGTAGCCCTCGGTCTGTGAAAGGAAGTTTACCCCTCTGTGAGGTGAATGCCAGGAATCACTGGAGGATGATTTCCCAGAAGTCCCTCAGGAAGCTGACCTGTGGCGCCTGTTTGTAAAGAAGGGAGTACAGGGCACTTTAAGTCACTCTGAGAGCCCACACTGACCTTTGATATAGAAACAGGACAGGTAGGACTATTATGCCGATGCCATGCTTTCTAATGAGAAGTCTAACCTTACATCTGACCACTCCCCGGCCCCTCATGGTACAATCAAGAGTCTACATCGGTTTAATACAGAACCACGAACTCTTCAAATGCTAAAGAAGCCGCCCCAGGCCCCCCCTTTCCGTCTGGTTCTCTCACAAGCGCAGACACGCTCAGTGGCGTCTAGGGTCACCCAGTGACACAGGCTTAGAAGCAAGTATCTTCTTTGGTCCTCTCGGTGCTAATTCATTGCCCCAAACGACTTCTTTTTCTGGGAAACAGACATTTTAAATTGTAAGCTACTAGAAGACAGAGTCTGTGTGTTTCAACCTGAATGGTTAAATACCCAACTCAAAGCAATGGAAAATACCAACCTGGCAGACAAGAGCCCTTGAATCTTGACTTGACTGGGCCAGTCGCTCTAGCCAGTCATCTGGTAAAATGAGGGCACTGTGTTACATGAAATCTAAGGTCTTTTTAGCTCTAGGATTGTGCACTGAAGAAACGTTTGTCAGTGAGCGTGAACTGCCATTTGTCATTGTTCACCATCCATGGCCCTTCCCTTGTTGGTACCACTACCTCCTACTCTTTCTCTGCCCTGTCCCGCACACCCAGCTGTTTCACAGGCCCCTGCCCAGCCCTGACAGTATAACTGGCCCTGTTTTTATTGCCTCTTTTCAAGGCTATGTGACTTGATCGCTAGTGTGTGTTTTGGCTATGTTTTCTCACTCTCTAGAGATCAAAACCACTGTCATCTTCTACATCAGCGGTTCTCAACCTGTGGGTCACGACCCTGTTGGGGGTCAAACGACCCTTTCACAGGGGTCGCCTAGACCATCAGAAAACACATATATAATTACATATTGTTTTTGTGATTAATCACTATGCTTTAATTATGTTCAATTTGTAACAATGAAATTGGGGGTCACCACAACATGAGGAACTGTATTAAAGGGTCTCGGCATTAGGAATGTTGAGAACCACTGTTCTACATTTACAGGCAGAACCCCCAGCAGTGGTATACAGACCTCGAGAAAGGGCTGTTCTTCTGGAGGAAGGGATGAAATGGTGCTGTTGTGCTGGAGACCAATTCCAGCATGACAGCAGGGCTGCATCTGGGAATGGCTAAAGGCATTTCCCCAAACCTGAAAAGGGATGATTGCTTGGCTGCCAGACAGCTCAGGGCATCTTAATCTACATGTTATTGCCTCCTACTGGCCAAACACCTGAACAGCTGTAGGCTAATTCCCCCATTCTGACAATGCTTGTGTATACCCTTTGAAGTGTATATCTCTGCCTCGCCTCAGGACAAATCCTATCTAATAATAGACAAACATGGTAATTGACCGTACCTTCGCTACACCTCCCATTGGCTAATCAGCGAGATATGCAAATTAACCGCCAACAAAGATGATGGTTAATTTGCATATGTAGGCACGGCCAACAAAGATGGCGGTTAATTTGCATATGTAGGCGCGAAGCTGCTGAGCGAAGACTGAAGGCGGCTCCGGCCAGAGCGAAGGCCTGGATCCTGGGTGCCGGAGGAAAACCGGTGCCGGCAGCCAGGGGAAGGGAAGGCCTATTGCATGAATCTTTTCGTGCAACAGGCCTCTAGTTGTGTTAATAAAAAGCATGGGGTCCTGAGACGAGGAGACCTTGAGACCTTAGACTTAAGACCTTAGATCTTAGCTCCTTCAGCTAGGCTCCTCTGACCCCCAATGCCTTTCAAAATTATGCTTCGTCTCTGGACTCCTATTTAATCTATGCACAGCCTTCTCCAGATTGACTGAACCCTTCTAGATGCTGGGACAACAACCCCGGCACTGTTGTACTTCTCCATCCATGTTTTTGGAGCCCTTGAAAGAGCAGCACGCTTGTTATTTAAAAGGTTATGATATTCAAAGAGAAAAAAAAATATCGTCAGGGTACAGTAGCTGCACTGGATTTTGCTCCAAAGGCAGGAAATAGTGTGGCCAACCTGAAAATAAAATATGCTTCTCCTAGCAGCTAAGCCTGTGAGACTCCCCGTCTAGTGGCAGGAACAGCGTTGCACACATAATGTGGACACACCAATGCTTGTTCTTTATCCAGAGATTTAAAATTTTTTCTCCTATGTTTTAGTTCCACAAAATGATTCCAAATTGCAAAAGAATTTGCTCCAATGTTTCAACCATTTTTGTTCCTCTGATTTTTTTTCCCCCCCCCCCCTCCAGCAGACATTACCCAGTACACTCTCAGGGAAAGGAAAGCTCCTAGTACATCAACTTTCTGATGCCTCAGGAGCCCACTCTTCTCAGAGAATATTCTAAATGGGTCACTTCTCTCTTCTGGCCTCACAATAAACGCCATCCCCACACTTGCCCTCTGTCCTATTTTCAGAATTGAATGACCAACTCAGTTCCGGGAGGCTCTGACTATCCAGTTAAGGTCACGGTTAGTACAGAAAAGTAGTGGTCTTTGTTCCCCCAAAGGCTAGTTGTGAATCCCCACCTCCACCCTTCCTCCTTTTCCTTTCCCCTCTTCTTTTTTAAAGGGGCTGTGTTATGAAGGACCTGGCCACACACAGAGAATATTACAGGAATACAACCTGGAAAAGAGCACCCAGTTATGAAAGATTAAACTTCTCTTTATTTTGCTCCCTGAATTCTCCTCACCCTCCAAGAAAACACCAACGTCGACAGATTTGAGGTCCACGTTATCTTCAGCTGTAAAGGCTGCTGAGCCAACACAGCAGCCTTCTCTCCTGCTGCCTAGAGGTTTCAAAAGGAGCTACTGTGAAGAAACAGCTCCCTCTTTGGCCTCGTGGGCAGCTTTCTTAGAGGAAACATTGAATTGGAATCAGCCAGATAAAGAACCTGGTACATTATAGAGTCCTGTATAAGTGAACTCTATAAGATCAGGTGTTCTTCCATGCCACTACAGAGAGGATGGGCAAGAATAAGAAAGTAAGAATGTTAGACCAGAATACTACACTCTGCTTTTAGAAGTAGTGATTTTTAAAAAGAAGAGGAAGAAGAAGAAGAAGAAGAAGAAGAAGAAGAAGAAGAAGAAGAAGAAGAAGAAGAAGAAGAAAGTCCCATGAATCTGTCCATATCTTCAGTCAACCCCAACCTGGGAACTTCAGTGGGATTTGGCCTGAGGATAGATTGCCACATTAGACATTGATTCAGTTAAAGTGCAGCCCATTTCAAGGTGTCACCCACTAATTTATTGACTGCAAATAGGAATTTTGCCCAAGGCCAGAACTCACAATTGGTCCCAGGTGACCTAAATTGATTTCCACAAGTGGCTGGGGAAAGGGAGTCTTTCTTTAGGATGTGTCTCCTTTGGCCCACTCTCTTTCTTTATCTCCCTCCCCCACCCCCATCATATTGATAACAGAGCACTCAAAGAGCTTCATTAGTGGACTGCATACAAACAGCTGCTCAAAGGCTTTGCAACTGCCAGTATAGACTATGTAATGACTCTATAATGACTATGCTTTCCAATCGTGACATCATTCCTTTTTCTTTCTTTCCCGTCTCATGTATTCAATATGTTCTTTTCGTTTTTTGTTTGAGTTTTCTTAAAAAGATGATATTCTTGCAGGATGGCTCTTTGTATAATGCTGAAAGTCTTGTTTTATGCATGTTTTCATGTAAATACAAAGTGGCTATTATTTTTTATTGCTGAAATATATATTTAACATGCAAGCTACAAAAGAAGGAAAAGATATTAAAGTGTTTTTTTGGGGGGAGGAGATGCCATCCGTAGCATTCTTAATCAATAGTTAATCATCAAGACTGGAAAACTAATACTTGTTTTATGCAGCTGGGAAATGGGCTGATGTTTTGCTAAGATTAAAGAATAACTCTTCCCTTTGACTGGACAAAAATCGTGCACCTATGGATGAACACAGTGGGTGGGGAGTGAGGGCGGAGGGTGGGGTGGGAGCTGGAAGGAGGGGAGTTATGGGGGGAAAAAGAGGAACAAATGTAATAATCTGAACAATAAAGATTTAATAAAAAAATAATAATAATA